>NW_021166695.1:0-59221 GCF_004354835.1 Perca flavescens
CAGAGCCACAGAGAACATGGTTGCTATTGAAGGTGATCTGATGGGACTTCTCTTCTTCTGCTGCAACTGACAGCATGATATCAAGTCTTTATAGCAGACTGTGAGGAAGTTCACTTTGCATAGAGAAGGACACTGACAGGCTATAAAATAAAGATGAACTGTCCCATAACACGTAGTCAAGACTATAATGACCATTTATTTTATTAAAGGAAAGAAAATGTAATACAGACACATATTTGAATTACATTTTCTCATCTGATTCTCAAACAAGCACAAAATGTCTATTAACTATATTCTGTTAATGTGCTAGTTGGCTGATTTTGTGATTGTCTTAATGTGGGTGTTAAATGTTTTCTGTGTCCATAAGTGAGAGTGTTCTGGGATTGGCATTTTTACTTAAGTGATTCAAGGTGAGCATTGATCTTTAATTGTTATTTGGCACTAAAAAATATTGTTTTAGATATGTATTTATTTATGTATATTTGTCTTGGGCATTTATTTTGCACATCAAATAATTGATTTGTTCAATGCAATAATTGGCTGATCGTTATCTACATTTGTGTCGCCCATATATATATGTTGAGATTTTCTATTGTTTCCATAATCTAAGTAGTGTGAGCATGTAAAGCCCCAATAAATTATACCTTGGAAACTTTGTGCCATTTTGACCATTCAAATATGTATGAATGACAACAAGTTACCCAGTTTTACACTGTATTACACAGTGTGTCATTTCTCACAACATGTTAAATTGAATGTTCAGATTCTTTACAAACCTTATAACAGAGAAAAAATACATTCAGACTTCTCAATAAAACTATAACTCAGTCAGTTATTCATCATTACATTGTTGGTAAAAATAAAACAGGAAGTCAAAAACCCCAAATCATCTGCTGCTGTCATTGTGTGCCTCTTTGTCTTATACCGTACTGCCATTATTATGTTAGGTCTCCTATTGTTTCCTGTTGGTGGTGATAGTCAATGAAAGCTTTATGAATCAGTGTCTTTACTTTTGAGCTCACTAGATGGTGCTGTCTGTTCAACAAAGGGTTTGAAACCCATTGAATTGCCATTCATTTAACCTTTTTCTTTGAACAGAGAGCGCCATCTAGTGAGCTCAGAAAGTAAAGACACTGGTTCGCGAAGCTTCATTTGACCATCACTACCTGTTGGTCTTTGTAAAAAAAATTTGAAACTGACGTGCTGTGAACTCCACTGACAGCCTGATGTGATGTTTCTATAGCTGAGAAACAAGGAAGGTCACTGAGTTTGCATAAAATCAAAAATATGAAGCATCAATGTTGGTCTAATTGGAGTCAATAGAAGAGTTTGTTAAGTGTTATTATATCTGCAGAGTGAAAATATGTGCCTGGAATTTTTGTTTTCTTCATATCCAGATATTTTTATCTGGAGAGTTAAAAGCAGCAGTCCTGTCCTATAGTCCATCATGTTAAACTGTGTGTCCACTGTTCTCGGTCCTCCTCTCTGCACTCAGATAAATAGAGGTGGAAGATATCTGAGATTTGCATTGACTCCTCCTCACAGGAGGATACCACTAGATTAGGCTTGGCATTCAGTTTTTGTTTGGTGAAATGTAATGTAAATGAGCCCTGTGATTGATTGGCGACCTGTCCACGATGTACGCTGCCTCTCGCCCCAATGTCACCTGGGATTGGCTCCAGCCTCCAATGACTCTCAAGAATAAGAGGCTAGTTAATGGATGAATGAAAAGTGAATGTTTATTTTTTAAGTCAAAACAATGATTGCTTTGTCTGACATATTTTCAATTAAATTGAATATGTCTTATATTAAGATCCCAGCCATGTTCCTGTCCGAGAAGCAGAAATCATGTCAATATATATCAGCAACTGACAGGGGGTGATTGAATGCTCTAAACAGCTAATCTTTGGTTTTTATCGGGCAACGCTGACAAGGTAGAGCAGAATTGTACCTTTTGTTGTACAGTAGTACAGTAGTACAGTGGTACAGAGTACAGGCACAATGCAGGTTCAAATTGTACAGGTCAATTTTGTACACCAGATCATTATAAACTACATTCTAGTCATTATTTAAAGGTTAGATCTTCTCTATTGGGCCATACAGGATTGCATTATATTAAAGAGATGATCCCAATAAACTGGTAACTATTTGTTGCAGTTTTAAAGTGTTATTATTTCCCAACAATCTGAAGACTTTGCTCCTTCAGAACATGAGAAGTGGTAGCATTGATTTAAAGTTGCCACAGCATTGAAATAATTGATAATGAATGATTACATGAAATTAGTAAACTGTCTTTGACTCTTAAAAATCTATTCTAATAGTATGTTTATGCAGTATGTTGGATACACCCATATTATCAACTCACCCAAAAGCTTCTGCAGCTTTTTTTTTCACTTTAAAAAATAAAAGCCCATAATGTTTTAGGTAGAACAAAATACTATTTTTTCAAAATATTATTTTTGCTGGTCAGCCACACACAAATCTTGTAAACACAGTAAATATTTGCAGACAATGTGTATACAATATATTTAATTTGTCTAAAAACATAAACACATGTGCTGCTGATTAGAAAACCCAGATGTTATTATGATTACTACACATATCTGTGGAGGTTTTTGTGCAGCTGCTCCACTGTCTTCAGTCACTGTGTCTTCTCGAGCACAGAAGTAAACAGCAGAATCTGCTGCTGTCAGGCTCTGACCTCGAGGTACTGAGTGCTGCTGGGAACATCTTGAGTAAAATTGAAACGGCTCTGAAAGGAGCTGGCATAGCTCGGAGTGTTTCTATATGGGCTTATTCTCCCAATCCACTCCAGAGCTTCTCCTGGTCTCTGTTGTATCCAGTGAATATAGTTGCTTGTCATGCTATAACCAGATATGATACATGACATCTTCACTGTCTCTCCAGGTCTTTTCACCTCAGAGGGAGACTGGTCCAGTTTGATCTCACTCCAAACTCCTGTAAGGAAAGAAATGATCATCATCCATCACACTTGAAAATATTAAGCGTTTAAAAAACTAATTGCTTTATTTTGTAACTGCAAAATGATTTCCTCACCATTAATAGCAACTACAAAAATAAACCCCAGACAATCATATTTCCCATCAAACTCTGCAATGAACTGATGTCTGATCAAAGTCTTTCTGATATGTATGAAACTGTCAGTTGTTCTGCCTCTAATGATTCTACAGCTGCTGTTGGTGTGTTTATAAAGAAGGAAGAGTTTGCATAGACCTCCCTCTACAGGTTTAAAAGGGAACATTATAGATGGACTTTACCTGCTGCTTGTGATGTGTGATTATTTTAAGAAAGGAACAATTAAGAAAATCACGAAAAGAAACCTTGAAGGCCTGGAAACAATGTAATTAATTGTATTTGCATACAATACATAAAAAATATATATAAATTACACATACAGGCAGAGTTTTACATTGTGAGTATTTCACTCACATTTGCCCCTAAAAATAAATGTGTGATCCAGAGATATCATTTACGAGCAGTGTGCGAGTAACTATTATGACCTACTATGATCTTTTTTCGTCTTACTGCTCATTGTTAAAAAAAAGTCCCACAATTCCACAAGCCACAATGTCCAATCACAGAAGAGTTTTTACTCCCGGGGGTCAGTGATCTAATTTGTGTCAGTGTAGGGGTCCTTGATGTGAAAAGTTTGGGAACCACTGCAATAAGCCATAAGTTTACGTTATACATGCAGACCTCACTAAAACTGAAGCCCATTCATTTTATTTGGATTGAGTGAAGATGTTTTTAAATAAACTTAAATTAACCCTAACAAATACATTCTTTTTTTTTAAGCTGTTCCACATTTCAATGTGGAACAGCTTCATCACATCCAGACTCGACTGCTGCAGTAGAAGTCATTATAGTACACTGTAAACCTAGATGTAGTTGTAATTAAACAAAATTAGTGGTCACTACTTATACATTCATGTTTTGTTAAAAACCCTATTCATTACTAAATCACATTAGTTGTTTGTAATAATCCGCTTAAGTATGCACTGCACACAGATCATATCAAGCAGAGATAACTAAGGATGTTAAGTTCCTGTATGGGAGGGGCAGGTCATTTGAACTTCTCTGCGCTGAAGCGATGCAAAGGCTCATGGGAGAAAAAAGAAATTCTGAACTGTTTCTGTCCAAGTTTAGTAGATGCTAGTACTGTGGATACTCGCAACCCACTCCAGTCCTTTTCCAGGAGCCTGTCTGATCCAGGCCATAAAGTAGCTACTAAATGGCAATCCAGATGTTGTACAGGTCAATCTGTGAGATTCTCCAGGTCTTTTAACCACTGGTTCAGATTCTCTCAGAGTCTGACCATCAACACCTGTCAAATGAATAAATTAATCAGTTGCTTTTCTATTTTGGTAATGTTTTAAAGACAACTTCAAATTAAGATCAGTGAAAATCTTCACCTGCCCAGCAGAGAGTTAAAAGCAGCAGTCCTGTCCTATAGTCCATCATGTTAAACTGTGTGTCCACTGTTCTCTGTCCTCCTCTCTGCACTCAGATAAGTAGAGGTGGAAGATATCTGAGTTTTGCATTGACTCCTCCTTATTTGGCTTTCTCCTAACTGTATTTTGTGTTTGCACAAATCATCTCACCATATATCTTATCATTTTGATTTTGTTTCACATTTTTAACCAGATGTTACCTAATCCTTTATTTTTATTTATTTTTACTTTAAGTCACTTTGTAACATTTGAATATGTTTATTTGAGGATTCATTCATACCATACTGTAACTAAATCACCATTTAAAAAAAATCTAAAGACTGTTTCATCCTTTACTGTAACAGTGAGCTGGTGTTGAAACCATTAGTGGTCTGAGGGCTCCTCCTCTGGTGGCTTCATGTTACAAGTGTTCAGGCTCTGAGGGGTTTTTGTTCAGGTCTACTGATGAGTCACTGGGAGAGTCTTAATTCGATACTGAACTTGTTCTTCAGTGAATCTTTGTAGTTTGGTGGATGCAACACCACCATGTACAATCACTCCAGTCCTTTCCCTGCATGCTGTCTGATCCAAGCTGTGTAGTAGCTGCTACCTGCATTTGTTTTTTTGTATTTGCTGCAAACATAAATACATTGACAGCAGCCAGAATCATGTTTAATAATAATATATTTTGCAGCTTTTAATAAAAGACTTGTAATGGTTTCAGTGTTTGCAGATGTTTAAAGAAACAGACATACAGAGAAACTTGGAGCCTTTTAGAGGAAAACAGCTGCTCAGGAACTGAAACGTGTCAAAATGCAAAAAACTAAATCCTTTAACAAAGATGAAAACTATTGTAGTTCATCCATTTACAAGTTACTCTTCTGTAATAAACAACATATTTTACCTTCATATGTGTGTGGTTATGTCAGAAATAAAATCATATATCAAATATTATGCAACATGATTTTTACTTGTTTTTATTCAGAGTTCTTAAAAGCCAGTCATACAACAATCATACTCAAATGTCTGTGTTGTCTCATTTTGAATGACTTGACCTGAGGACATCAGTCATGTGAGACAGTGCAGAGTTTATCAGCCCAGGGAGGATGAGGAAAGACAAGAAATGTTTCTTACTGCAGGAGTTGAAGTAGTTTACTTTAAGCAACCAGATCGTTTTGGCAATTAATGCCAACAAGTGATCTTTATTGTGTTTTTGTGTGTTTAATGTTGAGTAATAATATTTCTCAGGAAAGCAGGATGTAATATAATATAGAGACAAAGGCTAATTTATCATCTAAAATTATACATAATGTGAAATTTAGGGGAAACAAACTTTTAAACTATATAAAATATATGATATACATATTACATTCATATATCATTTTCATTATTTGGCTTCATCAGCACAGTAAGAATACTGTAGGATTTTTTTACAGCTATTTTTTTACAGAATCTTCAGTCTTCAGACTGTTCATCTGCAGATACAGCTGCTCTCTGCTCTCGTCTCTGGAGATGGTAAACCGGCCTTGGACTGACTGAGAGTAGTAGATGCTACTGTGGATAATCGCAAGCCACTCCAGTCCTTTTCCAGGAGCCTGTCTGATCCAGTGCATCCTGTAGCTACTGAATATAAACCCAGAGGCTGTGCAGGTCAGTCTGTGGGATTCTCCAGCTCCTTCTGCTGTGTGCTGCCATGTTCTAGATCCAGAAGAACACCAATATGAAACTATACGTGAAATAACAACTGTGCACTATACAGCTAAACAAAATAGGTACACAAATATATTTGAACTGTATCTGGTATTTCTGTACTCTGCATGTCTTGCATTTGCTGTTCTATTGTTTGATGAGCTTATGAAATTCTGTGTATTTGATATGTCTGCTGTACGGTGGCCGACAGGGGCAAACGCCCTGCAACTTAAGAAAACACATGCAAATAGACAAAACACAACCAAATACACAAACGCGCTGCAAATAAAAAACGATGCACTAAGAAAAGCAAACAAAACCCGATAACAAATGCAACAAAAAAACGCTGCATCCAGATTGCACAACGGAAGTTCTCCAGACCTCTAGAGGGAACAGCTAGGTGGAACAGCTGGATTTTCGACCCCACAGGGAGAGAGCACTCTGCCTTTTTATTAGAGTCGGGTATGGCTGCATAGTAAAAAGAGAACTCCCGTCCATAGACTGTATATTAAATTCATATTATTATTATTATTATTAATAACATAATATAATATATTAGTAATATACAGTCTATGCTTCCGTCTCATGCCCGAGCTTCGACTTTTCAATATAAAAGCTTGCGTCTGGTCTGCTCTTCTTCCTTTGGTGTTTTGGATGTTTTGAACTAAACAGCACGGCAATCCTGCTAATGAATACAATAACTTTTCAGCAGATGTCTTACTTACAACACGATGGAGCAAGCAAAGCAGTTTTGTGTTTATGTGTGCGGACGGGATTTATTCAGTTTGATAAATCTAACAGTAAATTGGCTGGTTTACTAAACAGGGAGGGACTATAAATCCTATCTGTTTTTTGTATTTCAAGAGCGAATTGCTCCACAATATGAATACAGATTGGTCACTTATTTTGTTGTATAATCCCAATATTACACTTGAGGGAGGTCTACACTTCAGTGATGCGCCTTCGGACCTGGAAATTAAACCCTTTCATGTAATGTGGCTTAAACAAACATCAACGTTAAATGCTGACGCTGTTTTAAATGTTTTATTACCACGAGTTTACAGACGTCTCTGCTGATTGAGTACCACCTGTGATCTGAGCCAAGACACACCCTCCAAACGAGAGAAAACATATCTCAAACATAGACTTAATATTTACAGTCTATGATCTCACCGTTGCACACCGTTCTGAGGTTGAACGTCTCTCTCTCTCTCTCTCTCTCTCTCTCTCTCTCTCTCTCTCTCTCTCTCTCTCTCTCTCTCTCTCTCTCTCTCTCTCTCTCTCTCTCTCTCTCTCTGTAATCTGGATGCAGCGTTTTTTTGTTGCATTTGTTTTCGGGGTTTGTGTGCTTTTCTATTGCATCGTATTTTATTCGCAGCACGTTTGTGTATTTGGTTGTGTTGTGTGTATTTGCAGTGTGTTCGTGTATTTGGTTGTGTTGTGTGTATTTGCAGCGCGTTTGCTGAATGCTGCGCATGTTTTGTCAAATTAATTAAGTTGTTTTTCTTTTTGCATCGTTTCTTTTTTCGGGGTTTGTGTGCTTTTCGTTTTGCATTGTTTTTTATTTGCATCGCGTTTATGTATTTGGTTGTGATGTGTGTATTTGCATCACGTTTGCTGAATGCTGCACGTGTTGTCAAATTAATGAAGTTGGTTTCTTAATTTGCTTGTGTTTTGTCTATTTGCACGTGTTTTCTTAAGTTGCAGGGCGTTTGCCCCTGTCAGCCACCGTACTACTGTATGCACGTTAGCCGTTTCACGCCTGGACACGTGCTGATATGCAAATGTTCACAGAAAGATGGGCCTCTTGTTTTGAGGAAGTTTATTTGTAGCTCTGACGGTTTCCACCAAGTTTCACTACCACAGGTGTGGACCCAAAGGTGCAGAGAGAGGGGGAAGTGACTCGCCAAAGATTATATGTTTAGAAACTGAAAAACCTACAGAGCTTAACTGCTAACAGAAGTTTCCATTATGTTATTATCTTGATGTTATTAGGGCTTGAGCACCGACAGCGGCAAAGGCCCTATTGAAACTGAAGGAATTATTATTCCTTATTTTTCTTCCACGCAATGAATCACCTTTTTGAGGGGCTTAACATTCTCAAAAAATTGAGCCCCTGCAGTATGTTTTATGTAGACTCACGAAACTTGGTACACATATGTAGCATGTCAAGACGTACAAAGAAGCTCATTAGAGCGGTGGGTACACGATCCGTGCTGCCTGCACGATCCGTTCTGCGCATGTGCAAGACGTTAAGCGCATGCGCAGATGAAAATCCTGTTTTACGAGGATTTACGACATTGCACTAGCGGTTAGCCGAATTAGCTGGTAGCTATATAAACTAACGTTGGCTTCCCAGTGGAGGCTAGCGGCAGACCGCTACAACTACGACCGGAAGCGTGGAACAAATCGTGCAGTGTCCACTATCCTCAGTAAAACCACGTGTAAAACAAGATTACACTGCACGATCTGTTGCACACCGGTCATTGGTTTAAACGTTAGATTAGCTAGCTAGCTAACAGCTAATTCAGCTAACCGCTAGCTGAGACAGCATGTAATAATTTTAAAAGACCCTCAAAATAAAACCTGAAAATAACCGTTAAAATATATAACAGCTGTAACATCTGTGCGCATTCATATAAAATACAATCAAATCAATACTTGTCTTTATTATTATTACTGTAAAGTCTTAATTTAGCTGTTGCCTGCTTTTCCCAGTGTTTAGCTTGAGTAACGTTATTTTAGACTACGTTTAGCTTCCCGGTGGAGGCTAGCATGGAACAGATCATGCAGTGTAATCCTGTTTTACCGAGGATACTCAAGAGGATACTGGACACGATTTGTTCCACGCTTCCGGAGGTAGTTGTAGCGGCCAGCCGTTAGCTTCCATTGGGAAGCTAACGTTAGTTTATATAGAGCAACAGAACAGCTAATGTCTAATGTCGTAAATCCTCGTAAAACAGGATTTTCATCTGCGCATGTACTTAATGTCTTGCACATGCACTTAACGTCTTGCACATGCGCACAACGGATCGTGCAGGCAGCACGGATCGTGTACCGACAGGAGCCATACCCTAAACCCAACAGGAAGTCCACTATTTTGAATTGAATGTTCGAAATTAGTGTGATTTTGGCCATTTCCACATGTCGAACTTTAACGAACTCCTCCTAGAGATTTCATCCGCTCAACTTCAAATTCGGTCTGTGCCATCTTAAGACCTTAGAGATGAAAAGTTATTAAAAGAAAAACTTTTCGTCATAGGGCATGGCCGTGGCGGGGCGGCCATTTTGTGCATTTCGCCATCAAAACAGGAAGTGTGTGTAACTCAAGTGTACATTGTCCAATTGGCTAGAAGCTTTTCATGATTTTTCATGACTCTAACCCTAAGGACATTTTCTGGACAAAATTGACTCAAAAGCTCTCAGCTTTCATTATTTTAGATGTTCATAGATCCCTGTGTTGTGACTCTTGTCAGACAGACTTGTCTGGTCTCATCCCCTAGTGATTCCTTACTCAGTAGTCCTGTTGACATGGCATGATGGCGCCTTTGTTCGGCATGGCCGCTGCTGCGTCACATTGGTGTCGTTTTTATTTGTTTGTTTTGGGCTCTCTTATGGTCACATTAACCCTGCCTTTAAACTACTGTGTCACTGCTGCGCAGACATACGATCGTGTCACCCTGATGAACATTGGAGTGTATATGGAAGGACTCTGCTGTAACAGCTGGGAGACTTAAAGTCAAACTTTTCCACCCCTGTTGGTGTGTGTACCCAGCCTATATGATTACCGATTTTTGTTTCGGGGCCGTGGAAATCCCAAGAAGAGACGAAAGAGAAGGGGTTCAGGTTGGGATGAAGCTGTCATTGTGGATGGGGGTGCCCAAGCTTCTTTGCGGGCGGCGGCCACGGTGGCTGCTGGCAGTTTTTCCCCGGGATATGGGTGCTGGGGCGCCGTTCTTGGGTCGCCTTCAGCTCGCCTTGCCCATCTGGTCATCGTGGGGCGGTGGTGGAGACGCTGTTAGGAAACTGCAGTTTGTGGCCGACCTGCCTGACCAGCAATTGACCACACGGCACCGCTGGAAACCACGTGACTGTACCAGATGTTTGCGGCCACTACAACTTGCCATTAAGGAGACGCGCCTGCAATCATCGCTCCGTTTAGCGCTGCTAAATGCTCGTTCCATCACTAATAAGGCGCATGCCATCAACGACCTTTTCACCAAGGAAAAGATGGATTTTATGTTTCTTACAGAAACGTGGCAAAAGGATAAGGAAGCTGTACATTTAAATGAGCTCTGTCCTACAGGCTGCTCTGTGATTGGGACACCTCGCACGGCACGCCAAGGCGGCGGCCTTGCTGTTGTGTATCGTGACAGATTCTTATGCAGAGTAATCCACTCTGAATCCTTCACCTCTTTTGAATCACTGATGATTAAGGTCGGTCCTGATAACATATTTTATTGTGTGCTAATTTACCGCCCTCCTGGTCCTGCAGGCATCTTTCTTACTGACTTTACTGATTTTTTAACCTCTATAATTAAGCTGGAGAAAGTCTTAATTATTGGAGACTTTAATCTTCATATTGATGATATGTCATGTATTGCAGCTACAGATCTCCTATCCATTACTGACTCTTTTAATTTTACGCAACATGTCACAGGACCTACACACTTAAAGGGGCATACCCTGGACCTTGTTTTCTCACTAGGTCTAGAGATAGTAAATGTGTGTGTGGAGGATGTACATGTGAGTGACCATAGTTGTGTTTTCTTTAACCTGGACTTACCTCGGGTCCCCTCGCCTCTGAGAATGAAGGCTCAAAGGAGAGTTATTAACCAGGATGTTGCTGGGAAGTTTTCTATGTTGTTTGAGCGATGCAGGCTAAGGGGTTGCAGTGATGCCAATGTGTATGCTGAGTCTTTTAACAGCCAATGTTTAGCAATTTTAGATGAAGTAGCTCCTATGAAATCAAACATTGTATCTCTTAAGTAAATGTCGAAAGATAGAGCGCTTATGGAAAACAACTAAACTCGAAATTCACAGGCTTTATCTTAGGGAATTAACTACCTCCCTATGAACTTCTGAAAAGTGCTAGAACTAAATACTTCTCTTAGCTAATATCCTCTAATAGGAAAAACCCCAAATTCTTGTTTGACACCATTAATTCAATTGTTTCACCATCTGTCTCTCCAATTGCGGTGTTCTCTTTGTTAAACAGTAATGTATTCCTTGACTTCTTTGTTGAGAAGATTAAAGATATCAGATCTAGTATTTTACCTCCTCCTGCTTGTTTCAAAGCTTGTACTTTGGCGCTTCCTCATCCATGTTTTTCCTTTGAACTAGTGACATTACATGAGGTTACCACTTTGCTAGATAAGTTGAAACCTTCTTGTTGTCACAGTGATGTTCTCCCAACTATGCTGTTGAACCTGTTCTTAAAAAGCCCAGTTTAGATCCATTGCAACCCATGAATTATAGGCCTATATCTAAACTCCCTTTTATGGCTAAGATTCTAGAGAAAGTGGTAGCAGAGCAGCTTACTACTTTCTTGGAGATAAATAATATTTTTGACAAATATCAGTCAGGTTTCCGGAAAAAACATTCTACGGAAACTGCACTAGTTAAAGTTTCGAGTGATATTTTGATGTCAGCAGATTGTGGAAAGCATACAGTGTTAGTTTTATTGGACCTTACATCCGCCTTCGACACTATTGATCACAATATTTTGATTAATAAACTTCAGGATCTATTAGGGATATCGGGATCAGTTTTAAAATGGTTTTCATCTTACCTTACCGGCAGAGGTTTTGGTGTTTTTATAAATCAGATCATGTCAGATACTGCAGGTCTATCGAGTGGTGTTCCTTAGGGTTCTGTCCTGGGACCAATTCTCTTTCTTTTGTATATACTTCCTCTAGGACATATAATCGGCCAGTTCAAGGATGTTTCTTATCACTTGTATGCAGATGACATTCAGCTATACTGCTCTTTTAAGCCTACTGATTTATATAAACTGTCTTCCCTACTCAACTGTCTGAGTGGGATTAAGCAGTAGCTAAATGATAACCTTTTACTGTTGAACTCAGCTAAGACTGAAACACTAATCATTGCCCCAGAGCAGAGCATCTCTCACATAAAACAGCATCTCGGTGTCTCAGTCACAGTCTCAGGAGCTTAGGTGTTGTTTTGGATGTTGCCATGTCTCTGGAGAAACACTTGAAGCAACTTATTAAAAACTGTTTCTTTCAATTAAGGAACATTTCTAAGATAAGAGCCTTGGTGTCAAAGGACGAATTGGAGATGATCATTCATGCATTTATTTCGTCCCGTTTAGACTATTGTAATAGTCTTTTTATTTGTCTTGATAAGAAAGACCTTTGTCGCCTCCAGACTGTCCAGAATTCTGCTGCTAGGCTTTTAACCCACACTAGCAAGCGGGCACACATCACTCCGGTTTTAGCTTCACTTCATTGGTTATTAGTGAAATTTAGAATACATTTTTGTATATTTTGGTTCTAACTTTTAGAGCCCTACAAGGTCAGGGGCCCCCATATATCTCTGACCTGATACAGCTGCGTACGTCCTCACGTAGTCTGAGATCAACAGGTCAGAGATTTTTAGTTGCCCCCTGTACACATTTTAGAACTAGAGGGGACCGTTCGTTTCAAGCTGTGGCACCAAGGCTGTGGAACTCTTTGCCTCCTTCCGTACGCTGCTTGGATTCAGTGACAAATTTTAAAACGCAGTTGAAAACTCTTCATTTTAAAGAGGCGTTTCAATAGACCATAGGGTGATTAGGTCGGTTTTATTGTGTCTTAAGTGTATTTCTGTTTATTTTCCGATTATGTACTGCAATGTATAAATGTTGTGTATCCACCCATTTGTTGTGAAGCACTTTGTGATTTTTATCTGTGAAATGTGCTATACAAATACATTTTACTTACTTACTTACTTACTCTTAATGACAAGCATTCCATGTTTATCACAAGCACATCACAATCCCTCATAGTCATTCTCCGTTTACTTTAATAATGTGACTGTCCAAATTTGATTTATTGTAATGTTACATTTATTGACTTAAAGATGAAAGCAAATATGATCAACAAATCTGACTTAGAGATGAAAGCAAATATAATCAACAAAATGACCAAACATGAAAAGTGAAGATTTATTGTCAAACTATGAAATGCAAAGCCACATACAGAATGTCTATTTGTACAACAGTGCAATTTTTTATTCACCTGTCAATGAAAAATCAATACTACACTTCAATAATACATTTTAAGGACACTAAAAGTTTGAAAAAAAAGTCTGTACCTTCCTAATCATAATGAAACAACAGTACCCTATGCTGGAACATGTTTTCATGCAACGCATTCTAATGAACAGGTTCGTAGGATATTATACAAAAATGTATGCACACCATGACATCCTATGAAATTAGGCGAGACACTGGCTACAGAGCTCTGTGAGCTGTCGCTCGTATCAGTGGCCGCTGCTAGTTGAGTTTAGCCCATAGTCAAATATAATAGAGGACGTACCATCTGTGCCGTTACCCATTGGTTTATGAAGCCTTGAGTTTGGAGACACTCAGAAGCTCTTGTGTTTTTTGCAACCGGATGTGACAATTTTTGACAAGAGGGTAAGCGGGGAAGGATAACGCGGCCAAGCCAGTGTTTTTTATTGTTGCAAGGGCGCTGCGCTAAGCTAAACGCTAAAGAGGGAAAGTTGCTGATTTCCAACCCTTCTGAAGTGAGTCATCCAGTGGAGATCTACCAGCAGGTAAACAAGGACCTCTGGGTAGGCAACTGCCGCCATCCATCTGCATGTAAGACAGTACAGAAAACCGGCAAACTTTCCCTTAAGTTACTTCCTTAAGTAGATAGAATGCAGGTTTAAGGCACTTCTGCATTGGCTTAATTTTTTAGGCCTAGACAGTTTGTCCATTATTATTATACAATATATGGTTTAGCTGACAAAAGGTTACTGGGAGCTGGCTACAGGGCACGCGAGATGATGGTCCTTTAAGGGGCCGTGGCAGTTAAGTTTAGCAAATAACAAGTGAGCTTAATGTGGCATCCACATTTAAGTTTGGGCAACAAAACCACTTGTTAAGTTTAGGAAAAAGATTCACATCCACCGGTTCCACAGCGCTCTTATACAGCAGCAGTCAATGTGGTGCATATAGCAAAACGTACGTGAATACATTACAGTGCGTTACTTTTCGTAGCTGTACGAATGGTTCATGAGCCTGATTCATACACAGTAAATGATTAGCAATTGTATTTATTATTTTTTCTAAAGGTTACAGAGAAATCTATTTTCAATGACTTAATCATTATATATGACGACCATTTTATTTGGCAAATATACGGTAGATTATTGATTATGTACATGGTTTTAAAAATTAGATAAAAAAGACAAAAAACAAGAAGACCTGTCGTCATCATGCTGTGCATCCATCTCATCCTTTATGTTCTCTTCATCTGAAAATACAAACACACAAACAATTAAAAAATATGTATTCACTGCTCAAATACAGATAAATAGTGGTAAGGTTTGATTGATCACTTCAATCTGGAGTTTAACCCAGCCTGACAATTGACACTTATGTCTCTGTGTCTTCAATACTTCAATAATAATAGATAGTTGGCCAGCAGATTTGGCTACAGCATATAAACTATTGGACTAGATTATTGGTTCTCAATAAAATAAATTTAACAACTTTAACAGTAGCATAAAAAGGTTTATCCTCCGTTACCGGTACATAACTATGTACTTAAACTTACTTAAAGATGGCATTTCTGTTTAATTTAATAAATTGCTAATATACTAGTATGGTTATTGCAGCATTTAAAACACAGAAACCAGCACATTTTCTGTGTTTGGTGGGGCTCTTCATTCAGCTGATGCTCATTGTAATCAGTCACACCTGAGCTCATTGGCCATGCCTATTCTCTCCAATAAACTCTAAAATGGATGCAGTTTTTACAGTGTAATTGTGTCCATTAAAATCAACACAATAAACCTTTAATATTACAGGTTTGTTATAGTCAGAGCAATTCACCAGCAAAAAAGAATCATTTGGTGTCCATTAACTTTCCAGATATTGCCTATAATTGATTACATTTTTTTTTTTTTTTTTTTTTTTTTATGTCTTATTTTATTTAGCAAAATGAGCGGACTCATTTGTATTACAGGGGAATCAAATATACTGATAATATCTGGGCAATTTAGAGTCTTTTCTTCTCTTGCACATTATTGTTTGTGAAGATGGAAATTAGCTACCGCAACCACAGAAAAACTGTTCAAAGATGAGTAGGTCAAAAATATTCTTTCCTTTATGTGCTTGAGTTTTATTTACATGACTTGTAAAGTACTTGGTCGAACTCTAATGTATAAATCCTGTATTACATTCAGTCTTTAGTCCTTGCAGAGGAAGCCTGCATGTTTACCTTGACCAGGCTGAATAAAATGCTAAAGAGAAGAGAGGATATGAAGAGGATTATGAAGGAGAAGGCTGTGGACCAAAGGCTGCTGTACTCTTCCTCCTCAAAGGCATCATCGGTGCAGCTCAGAGCAAAACTCAGATTTGATTCTGGAGTAAAATCTAAGAAGAGGAAGGCATAGGCAGTTAGGTGTGTGTGTGTGTGTGTGTGTGTGTGTGTGAGAGAGAAAGGTTTTTAATAAGATAGCACATAAGACATATTTTTCTCTCTTGAATTGTGCTCAGGAACTGAAATCAAGCATTATTCACTTTGATCACATATATATATATATATATATATATATATATATATATATATATATATATATATATAAGTGTGGATCCTAATCCACTTGAGCAGTGGAGCAGTGTAGTGTACAGTACTACTGTGAGATATTATTGAAAACTACTTGTACATAGATTGTTTTAAAATATTGAAGTCATTCATAAACGTGTAACAAAAGTGTCTCCATGCAACATTTATTTGAAACAGTCAGCACACTTCTCAAGCTGTTAGACAATGTGACGTAGACAGATTGAAACACAGTATGACAAACAATAGTAAATGGACCATTTTACAATCACAAAGACAGGTTCTCATGGCAGAGAGTACACACAGAGACAGAACAACACATTAGCACAAATTGCCACATTTAAAGCTGAATCTACTATTTCTCACATTCCATGGAGTTACTCATGGCCTTAGACACATCTCTGGATTTAATAGGCTGTTCACCTCTACCAGGCCATACATTGCAGGAGAACATGATGGAGCTGTTCCACTTGTCTTTGGTGGTGGTGTAAATACTTGCAACTGAGTAGCCTTGTGGGGTCTTCCCTTGGCTGAAGTTAATGCCATCAGTATAGATGGGGGGGTTTGTTCCAATATGTTCTGACCAGGCGATGTAGTAATCTTGCTGCACCGGATTGGACACCAGACACACCAGAGTGACTTCATCAATGATGTCCTCATCAGGGAGGATGTGGACTGTTACTTTTGGCTCGCTCCCATCTGAAAGAGATACTCTGTTTAACAAGGATGTTCATATTTAGGCTTTTACATTTGCTATACATCGATTATGACATGTGTGTAAATTGGGGCCACCCCAGACTTACAGGTCACTGTTCTACCAATCTGTCTCCATCAAAGACACTCAGTAACATACCTCCTTTGTGGAAAGTCAGATCTTGAATAACTGGTGTCATATCGTCTTTTGTGGCAGAACAGCGCACGTTGTTGACTTTGTACCACTCAGTGCGGGTAAGAGTCATTGTGCTGACTCCCGACTGTGTTGGTGTGATGTTGTTGGTCACAGGGGATCCATCGATTTTCCAAGTGATTTGAATTTGATCTACAACATTCTGTTCCGGTCCAGTAACGATACACTTCAACTTTGCCTGGTTGTTGCTAAAGATTTCTTTGGGACTTGGTTGGTTCAGTTCCATTTTGACAGGATATGAGGCCTCTGTGGGTGTGGAAGAAAGAGTTGAAATAAACATACCCATTTTCAAGCATCAGTCTAATTATTCATTTTAGAATTTTGAATGTAAAATACCGGATTGATGAGGGTAAACATGAGAAAAAGACATTATTATTGAACATTTAGTTATAAAAACAAAATTAATAAGATGATGCAGGTGGACCCACATAAGAGAGTCATGATAAATATAAAAAAATCACATACTTTTTAACAGTGTCACGGGGGGGGGCGTTCCAGGGTGAGTCACAGAACAAGTAAAAGAGCTCCATGAATCCCATTCAGATTTTGATACAGTGAGCAAACTGACTCCTGTATATTTGCTGTTTTTCTCAGTTGGAGGATATTGTACAGCTGTAGCCAGGCTTTTCCCACTGGAATCGGTCCACTGTAAAGTAAGACTCTTTGGGTAGAAGTCTTGTGCAAGACAGCCAACAGTGATTCTATCTGCAGCCCCAGGTTTGCATTGAACCAAAGGGAACAGAGTCGGTGCAGTTGTAGTATCTGTGAAACAGTTGTGTCAAAACATGTAAATACCAATAAAGGTCAATTAAAGATCACAGATGATCAAAAGGTCTAAAGGTTAATTTTAAATATATTGCATGATGAAACTGAGGACAAGAACACCTGCCTAAAGAAATTATTTCAATGAGTAAATGTTTTAATAAAATGTTACGTTACGACTCTTTAATCCAAAGCGACTTACAATTGCTATATACACTACCGGTCAAAAGTTTGGGGTCACTTAGAAATTTCCATTCCACTCCATTCCAGACACAATACCAGCTGAGATCAGTTGCATTGTTTTTTTAATCAGAACAGCAGTTTTCAGATTACATTATGTGCTTACAGAATTGCTAAAGGGTTCTCAACTGTTGTAGAAAGAAGTGGCTGAAGAAATGCTTGAAATTCATGTTTTTTGGTCTAAACGTCATACCCAAATTAAAAGTGGTACAGCTCCCATATACTTTGACACTCAGGGGTGTGCCTGATATCATTGGAAAGGTGATTGATGTGGGTGTGTTTGTGTATTTGAGAATTGTTGTATTTTGTAGTTTTTGGGCTTTTTTCTTTGCACTTTTCAAATGGAAATAAAAAGACGCACAGACATATCTATAGAAAGAAATCATATAAAATCCATTTTTTGAGTCTTTTGGTGTCTGGATTGTTTCTGTAGTAAGCTGAGACATGTGGCTAATGCCCTGTGGTGTCTGTCACCTGTCAAATGTGTTTACAGCAGTGTATTCTAATCACTTTACAGATGTATGACTTGGACGGAAATAAAACACCTCCATTCTAGCCTCTGTAACTCTGTGTCAGTAAGGCCTAGAATCGCCCTGACACTTGTAACAAAAACTTGAGAATGTTTCCTTTCCAATGATATCAGGCATACCCCTGAGTGTCAAAGTATATGGGAGCTGTACTACTTTTAATTTGAGTATGACGTTTAGACCAAAAAACATGGATTTCAAGCATTTCTTCAGCCACTTCTTTCTACAACAGTTGAGAACCCTTTAGCAATTATGTAAGCACATTTCTAAGTGACCCCAAACTTTTGACCGGTAGTGTATGTCAGAGGTCGCATGCCTCTGGAGCAACTAGGGGTTAAGTGTCTTGCTCAGGGACACATTGGTTGATGTATTGTAGTGGGAATTGAACCCAGATCTCCCACACCAAAGGCATGTGTCATATCCACTGCGCCATCACCACCCCCATAAAAACATAAATTAATAATAAATAATAAATAAATAATGTCCTATTGATTTTTTTTCTTTTTTCTGTTCAGCGCACAGACAAACAGGCTGGATCGGAGCTTATACAATAGCACTAATGTTTAATACCGCACTGTTTTGTGAAATGTAATGTATCAATTTAAAGCATTTTTGCCATGGCTGGTATACTCTTTGGGTGGAAGGTGTGTGCAACACAACCAACAGTTAATTGTTTTGCACAGAACCAAAGGGAACCGTTTTAAAATCTTTCGAAAAGGAGATTTTTTAAGTTTAAAATCCTATGAATACAAATGTGCATACATTATCACAGATAATCAATTGTTAATCTAAAAGCCAATGATTGGTTGAATTGTTAAACCACTTAATTGAAGTATAGAGACCCAAAGTTAAATCAATAAATATTAAATAAATAATGATACAAATATCTTTAACTGGTGATATAACCATAAAATTTTAAACTAACTCAATACCTTTTTAAAACTCAGGTCTAATATTAAAAATGCTTTTTGTTATCGTTACAACTATCAGCTGCGACTGCAAAATCAGCATTATTGTGAATATTAAAATGCCGCTCATTGTTGGAGAATTTGAACATTTCCCAAACTTGAACCTAAATAGTTCTTTACCATTGTGTCTGGTTCATCTTAATCTTTTAAACATATATATTTAATAGTAACTTATAAAGGAATAAATAGTGATTAAATAATAATGTTAACACAATGCACACTAGCAACTATGACTGTTCACAGTTTGCACAAGAAAGATAAAGACAATTGATCTTTTTTTCAAAAGCCAAACATGATCTGTTCAGACGGACGAGCTGAGTGTGTTAATACAACATATCAAATACAAACCACTACACTGTTTTTTGGAATGAAGACTTTTAAAATAGTAAAATTATTAACATAAAATATGATTTTTAATGAGCATTATTTGCTCCTTTTGGTTTAACGCTAAATCTGAAAACCTAGAAAAGTTGTCTGGAAGAATTAAAAATCTCTTGATGAAAAAGAATTCCTCTAAAACTAAAAGACATTACTAACATTTGAACCTACAATGCAAATGATGCATACGGTCTTTTAAAAGTCAGTCATCGCTTTGGTGTTTCAAATGAAACTATAAATAGATAGTACATACTATGTAATAGTAGGTACTTAAATATATATTTGTTCAGTTGTTTAATTGAAACACATACTGACCCAGTAATTAAATGCATGAATAAAATATTTTCTCCTATGTTCAGATTTACGGTAACTTTTTCTCTAAGATATTCAGGTACGGTGTGGTATGGTGATTAATATCCACGGTATTACAACATGTATTGAATAATAATGTGAATAAAAAGATGCAAACATGTATCAACACCAATTACAATCCAGCTGAATCAATTACAAGATTAACTCAAACCACCATCTGCATTAAGAACTTTTTCAAATGCTTTCTAAGAAACAGCTGCGTTAAAAACATCTGTCTGCTCTGTTTTCTAGTGTGTCCAATATCAATATAAACCTAAATATAGGACTATAACTTAAACTTCTCTAGCACCAATAGTCACATTATAAAGTTAAAAAATAATCTTCTGACTAAAAATATATTGTTTATATGTGACTTACCTATTACTGTGACTACGGTCCCACGGCCCAAGTAGTCGAAAGCATCACAGTGTTGCATCTCCACTCACTGCTGGAACAAAAACCTGACATACCAAAAATAATGTGTGAAAACCTCATAACGTGACTAAAGAACACATACATCCTGATCAGCATTATCCCCTGATGTCATCCTGGGAGCATGTGTTTTGTGCTGATTCTTAATCAGCTCTTAAAGTTAAGATTTACTGCAAGATGACAATTGCGTCTGTGCACCAACTCTGACTTTAAACTACTAATTTACTAACTTTTAACCACAAATCTCTCATTAAAAATGATAAACATAGTAGTTACCTCATATTTCATTAGGAAATATTCAGTCCTGAGCTTTTTTTTTCATCACAAGAATGGGAGAGCATTAGATTATTGCTCTTAGGTTTTTGTATGGATCTATATGTCAGTGCATACCCACCCACCCATGTATCACTATGATAAACCCTAATACAAAAACTAAACACTTCTTCACTTCTTTCCTGCACTTGAGGGAAGAGGGCCTGTATTATCAGCAGTGGGTAAGAATAAAAGAAAATATTCTAATCAACATAACTATATTTAAGGTTGAAAGTTTGGTTAGATTGTGTTTTCCATTAAACATATTTTTAAATTCAATTTTGTTTTGTTTTATTTATCATTGATATAACATGACGTGATTTGTATATGTATTTGAATATGAAAATCAATTTTTTTTTAACATTTAAAAAAAAACAATATATTGATAGAACACCATGCCAATAAAAGTTGGCCAACATCCTTTTATTCAGACCATAATCTTGGATAAAACTGTTCATGAAAATGTGTTGAACTGTGGCACTGAATAATCTATAATAGTAAAAAAAAATAAAAAGCTATATTGGTTCTAAATGTTTGCTGTAAAAAATATTAAAATGTTTTATAAGATATTTGAGAAATACTGGGAGCTTGTAAACATAAAGCTTGTTACTGGACTTGAAGAACCCAGAACAAAACACAGTTAAATGAAAAAAAACAATAGACTATTTAATTATTGTCATGTGGTGAAATGAAATGACGCTATTGTAAAATTGATGAATACAAATCTTAACATCAAAGCACTAATGAATTATTTTTTATTATTTGGACCTTTTGGCAAGCCATCAGTAGTGAGAGGTCAGGAAAGACTCAGATAATTTTTTTGTTATTGTTCTTACAGCTCAGCCTCATATAAGAGATGATAATCCTGATGGTGTGTGAACTCCACTTTTTGTTTCCGTTTAGGGAAAGTTGTGACAAAAGCATAGTGTGGGGAAATGCATCCAATACTGTCAATTATGGGGTATTTAAACTTGCACTTTCTATCAATTCAATTTTATTTATAGTATCAAATCATAAGAGTTATCTCGAGACACTTTACAGATAGAGCTAGACCACACTATAATTTACAAAGCCCCAACAATTCTAGTAATAAATTCTTTAGGAAGAAACCTCGGCAGACCCAGGCTCTTGGTAGGCGGTGTCTGACGGTGCCAGTTGGGGGTGTGATGAACAGTGGCAAGAATAGTCATAATAAAGATAATTGAACAGTGACTACAAATGGTAGTCGTAGTAGTTCATGTCATAGCAGGGCACTGCAGGGCGTTAACAGGATGTAGCGTGGCACAGCAGAGCATGGGTGGATGTAGCAGGACACTGCAGGACACCACAGAGCGTAGCAGGGTGTAGCAGGACCATAGACCAAGCTGCAACCAAGATCTTGGTGCCATCCTAATTCAAGGAAATATGCTTTGCGAAAAAAAAAAACATAAGGACCAGCGCTGGGTTAGTAACAAGCATTTCTGGTAGAAGAATGCACACAAATGGAAACAAATAAAAAGGTAGAGAAGAGAGAAGCTCAGTGTATCAAAAGGAAGTCACCCATCTAAAACTATAACAGCATAATTAAGAGAGACAGGTTAAGGAGAGGAGCCTGGTCGGCTTAGACCTCTCCCTAACCGGATCGGGCTGTACTGGCCTGCCTCTCTACTTTTATTATATTATTGATTATCTGGTAGATGAATCGGACGACTACGAAGAGAAGCTGTCAGGTTTTTTGCGGCTTGAACGCAAAAGCAGACAAAACAGACAGTTCGGAGATTTGTAACAACTTATTCGAAAAGTGGAAAAAACAACAAAAAACTCCTCTCGGGCAACAGAGCAGGCAGTGGACACAGGCAGGGATGACGTGGCACGAATGGAAGGAGTGGAAGCTGAAGTGTGGCGTCAACAGGCAGGTCCAGAACACAACGAAAAAACACAGGCGATCCATGACATGACTTAATCCGGCGCCGAACAGTGCACTGATGAGCCACGGGAAACAGGTGAGTAATTAGGAATTGCCTGCAGCTGCGCGTCATCCCAGGAGAGGCCGGCCCACACACTGCACTGTGAGGGAAAAACAAGACGAGCAGAGGAGAGAGAGAAAAAGAAAGAAGTATCCAAAAACCCCATTCACCCACAGTCTTGTCACTTCCCCACTTGTGGCTTTGTGACAGGCGGACGCTGCAACTCCTCACTCCCTAACTATAAGTCAGTGACATCTGCAGTGGTTTGTGTACAGCTCCGTGGCTTCCTGTATCACTGTGGCTCTCGAGCACAATAATAAACAGCAGAGTCTTCAGTTGTCAGGCTGTTCATCTGCAGATACAGCTGGTCCACGTTGTTGTCTCTGGATATGGTGAAGCGATTCTGCACAGACGTTGAATAAGCTTTATTGCCTACACTTCCAGCAGAAATGTAGGCAACCCACTCAAGTCCTTTTCCTTCAGCTTGCCTGATCCAGCTATCAGCATTGCTATCTGCTATTCTCCAGGGCGCTTTACCACTGGTTCAGACTCAGTCAGTCCACTGTTATCAGCTGCCATTATTTTACTATGTATTGAACGCTTGTAGATTACCTTCAAATAAAGTGGATATCAGAGTTTGCTGTGTGATTTGCCCGCTGGAAGCTGCCTCCTTCGGGTTGATGTAAACGCTGCTTGATCGGTATGTAGGCTAAATGGTGTAGGATTTATTCTTCAGTATTATTTTGTTTTAACTATTATTTTCTATAAATAATAGGAACCGGGCTGGTACAGCTGGAGATCGTCATAGCCGCATAGCGGCCACCCACTGGCTGCGGTTTTGCCTAGAAATTAAATTCCTTAAAAATTACAATTCTGAGTATTGTAGCAATTTTAAGCGATTGCTGTACGACTGTCTTGTCTTCACGGCTACTGGGCAAATGTGTGAGACACCTGTTTCATATGAGCCATTGTTTTGAACGGGTGAATGCAGCGGAGGGGTTTGGCTCCCTACATCAATTTGGTTGATTAAGTTTTTTCTTTTCCCTTTTGTTTTCAATTTAGTCAAAGGGGTGATCGAACGCAAAACAGATTTTACCTTGTCATAGTTGAAAAACGACAGTTTGGATGTAAATAGGACATACATAGAACCTCAAAATCCCACTGACACCCCTTTCCTCTGCAAATCTCACAATTTGAAACCGCTGCTGAAAACGGGCAAATCTCAAAGCTAAAAGTTGACGTCAACGCCTCAACTCCTAGTCTTTGTCACGCCCCAACATTTGCTGTGGCTACAACACTGACCTGAGGTGAAGTTAGTTTTCTAGGTCATGCAGATCGCCAGGGGTCTAATTACTAAATTCACTTCTGAGACTTTTTTATGCAAGACAGGGCCAAACGCCCCGCAACTTAAGAAAACACATGCAAATAGACAAAACGCAAGCAAATTAAGAAAACCACTTAATTAATTTGACGACAGACAGACATGTTTGAGAGGTTTCCTCTCGTTTGGTGGGTGTGTCTCAGCAAAGGTCACACTCATCAGCAGAGACTTCTGTAAACTCGTGGTAATAAAACATTTAAAACTGGATCAGCGTTTAACGTTGAAGTTTGTTTAAGCCACATTACATGAGAGGGTTTAATTTCCAGGTGCGAAGGTGCATCACTGAAGTGTAGGCCTCAAGTTGCGACTGGGGAGCTGCGGGAGAGGTACTGGGGCTGGATACACAGGGGAACGCAGGGAAATCGTAGCAGAGGAGCCGAGGGGGGAGACACTGGGACTAGAGAGCTGAGGAGGCGAGGAGAGGCTGGAGCAGGGTGCCGGGGTCTGTGAGGTAAAGTCAGCTGACTGGAGACAACGGCCAGAGATGGAAACTGAGGAAAGAGACACAGAGTGAGTTAGCGTTTAGGCAGCAGATCAGAAAAGAACATGCGCTTCTGAAAGAGTGTGTTAGCTTAGAGTTTCACCAGGGTGACTGGAGCAACGATCAAGGGGAGATGGTCTGTTGAGCCGGGGTAGAAATACAGGTCTTGATTGCAGATGAGAGGCAGATGTGTGCAGCGGGAGAAGGTGATGATGGGATGGTAACCAGGTGCGCTCAATCAGCTGGCAACAGCAGTGGGAGGGGGAGAGCAGAGTAGGCAGAGAGAGAGGCAGGCCAACAGAAAAACACAGAGGAGGCGAAAACAAACAAAATAGAGAATAGCGAACAAAACAGAAAACTCACAGCCAGCCGACCCCAACCACCACAGTCATTCTGTCATTTTCATGAAAGAAACTTGTGGAAGCTTTTTATTTTAAATGCTACCAAAATGTTGATTTTTGCATGATCTTCATGCATTTATTTGTGGTACTTGTGTACTTATCAGCAGTATGACTGAAAAGTAATACTGAGTCAACTATATGATCCCAGTGGTGATTGTAAATAGAGGAAGTAGTTTTTGTCATATGTCATATTATCATCTCTCACTGTGTCTCTCGTGCACAGTAATACACTGCTGTGTCCTCGGTCTTCAGACTGTTCATTTGCAGATAGACTTTACTGCTGGAGTCATCTCTGGAGATGGTGAATCTCCCCTGGACTGACTGGGAGTAATAGAGATGAGAACTGCCTGTGTGTACAAAAGCGATCCACTCCAGTCCTTTTCCAGGAGCCTGTCTGACCCAGTTCATAGGGTAGCTGCTGAATGTGAATCCAGATGTTGTACAGGTCAATCTGTGGGATTCTCCAGGTCTTTTAATCACTGGTTCAGATTCTGACCATCATCACCTGTCAAGAGGATAAAAAACATCAATTGAAATAAACTGATGACATAAATACACAATAATAATATAATACTATAATAAACTGCAGAGTCTCCTTGTTTCAGACTCTTAACATCTAAGTGCCCCCTTTTATTGTCTACTCACCTGAGTCACCCCTGTATTGTTTTGTCGTAATAGTATGTTCAAAGAATTTCTAATAAGGGAAGAAGTTCCACTCTCTTGATACTTCCGGCTTCTGAACTGGTTGCAGTTCCAGGGTGTGAACTACGGGGGAGCTAGGGGGAGCTCGGCTACCCTTAATAAGACATGGGCTCCCCTAAAAATGTGATTTGTGAAATTTTGGGGGGTCTCTAAAAATATTGACAATGTGTCATTTTGACATGCAATTTCAGTTTTGTGTAATGTGATCATCGTGGATTATAATGTGTAAAACTGCAAAAATATAATTCATTCATGCATGTCGGCGATTTGAACCTAATTCACTTCAATAAAGATAACTATAAATGCTATTCTTGGTATGAGCATCAAGGCATGGCGGCGCTGCGGTGCAAATTCAACTCATGTTTAGTACAGGTTACCTCAAAGATTTGTAGAAAAAATATAAACGTTGGAGGCCATTAAAGTCCTTGAAATCCATTCTACAGTTAGCATCATATAGCCATGGCAAAAATAAAACAAGGCAGTTTAATTCATTTTGGTTTTACTAAGAAATTGTGTAGCGATGATGTTAATAGCACGACTAATTCACCTGTTGCAAGCCCTGTTAGCACATCTCCCACCGGGGTGACAACGCAAGAAGAAGCTGAAGAAATAATGTCCTCTCTGGCTGAAGATGATCCTAACCCCTCTTTCTCCTCTCTCCCATTAAATTGGAACAGCCAGCAGTGGAGAGACTGGAAGAGCCCATATATATACATGGCTGTTTGTTAAGGATGGAAGCTTGGGGTGCGTCGCTAAGGTCTAATTGAACGGAGGAATTATGGTATTCTTCGGTAGCCTGAGAACTTTAACTGCTCAAAACTCATTTTTTTCAACTGGCCTATCCATAATTTACAATAATCACTCATCTTGTTCATTTGTTTGTTTGTTTGTTTCTTTTGTTTGTAAAGCGTCTTTGAGTTCCATGTAAAGCACTATATAAAACTTATGTATTATTATTATTATTAACCATTGTTCATGTGAAATCTCAAAGACAGCCTGATGCTTTGTTTATAGACTATTTGTGGCTGGCTGTTTGCTGTTTGACCTATCTATTCCTGTTGATGAAGTATAATGGGGTAAATCCTGTGGTGTAGCTGTTATGTATCTTTGTAAGTTATTGTAAGTCGCAATCGCACATCTGAAGTTGTAAGGGACTTCTGAAACTTAAAATGTCCAGTGTTGACCATCAAATTGTGCAGAAAAGAAGCTTTCAAACAAATGTCCACCTCAAATTGTTTGGGAACCATTTTAAATACTTGGTTAGTCTAACCATCAACACCTGTTAAAAGAAAATAAACATGCAAACAATAAAGACATATTATCATAACATTAAAATAATATTGATGAAAATCTTCACCTGCCCAGCAGATAGTTAAAACCAGCAGTCCTGTCCTATAGTCCATCATGTTAAACTGTGTGTCCACTGTTCTCTGTCCTCCTCTCTGCACTCAGATAAGTAGAGGTGGAAGATATCTGAGTTTTGCATTGACTCCTTCTCACAGGGAGGATACCACTAGATTAGGCTTGGCATTCAGTTTGGTGAAAATGTAATGTAAATGAGCCCTGTGATTGATTGGCAACCTGTCCACGATGTACGTCGCCTCTCGCCCCAATGTCACCTGGGATTGGCTCCAGCTGCCAATGACTCTCAAGAATAAGAGGGTATTGTGGAGTGCAATAAGTGAGGAGACAAGAGACGGAGATGCGTTGAGTCAACTTTACTCTCCACTTCAATAAGTATATAACACTGTACAGCAAGTGAGAACAACAGCGGCCACACACTACGTTAATCCGGAACACATATATCATAACATCTCTCCCTTAAAGGTACAGTCCCTTTAGTGAATGTCTCTTTCAGTCTTACTTGTGGGTCAACACACAGGCCCCTCCAGAATTCACCCATAATAACAGGGCCAGACCGAACCAGTACCCCAAAGAGAACATAGGACACTATTCGCTAGTGCAAAACAGAACAGTCCAGCTCATAACAGTCCCTAGAAAGGTCAACGTGTAGGGGGGCGGACCAGGTGGCCATAACGGCTGCGCTTAACAGGAGAAGGGCAACGGGCGGGGAGCAGGGCAGGGGCAGAGGCCGCCGCAGGGGGCGCCCTCACCGTGGGGGCTGGGCCAGCGGAAGCGGTTCGCCAATATCCACATGAGCAGGCTTGAGACGGTCTATAGCCACCCACTCAGGCCTGCCCCCCATATCCAAAATGAAGTTCTTAGACCCTCCCACCAGGACACGGAAGGGCCCATCGTAGGGGGGCCGCAGCGAGGTACGATGGCCATTGTGGCGGATGAAGACGTACTTTGCTGTAAATCCTTGGGAACGTAGGACTGAAGGAGGCCATGGTGAGACGTTGGAATGGGAACAAAAGCGTTGGCAACGTCCCGGGACACAGCACGATGGGAGGCAACTGACCACGGGGCCGTGGCATCCGGAAGAAACTCCCCCGGGACGCGCAGAGGCTGGCCGTACACCAGCTCGGCCGATCAAGCTTGAAGATCCTCCTTGGGGGCAGGGCAAAGGTCAAGCATAACCCATGGGAGGCGGTCAGCCCAGTCGCCGCCCGTAAGGTTGGCCCTTAGCGCGGCCTTCATGATGGAATCGCTCGCAAAGTCCGTTTCTCTGTGGGTTATAGGCCATGGTACGATGGACCTTTACCCCCAGGACCTCGGCGACGGCAGTCCAAAGCTCCAATGTGAACTGTGGACCTCTGTCCGAGGAGAGGTTGGATGGTGTGCCGAAATGGGCCACCCAAGCCATAATGAATGCCCGGGCCACCTCAGCTGCCGTAGTGGAGGACAGGGGAACCACTTCTGGCCACCTGGTGTTCCTGTCCACCATGGTGAGGAGGTAGGTGTAAGCACGGAAGGGTGGAAGTGGGCCCACCATGTCCACATTCACATGATCAAAATGTCTCTCAGGCACTTTGAAAGGTGCCAAAGGGGCCTTGGTATGACGAGTCACCTTTGCGCGCTGGCACGCCACACAGGCAGCAGCCCAGGCCCTGACATCCCTCCGCAGGCCAGGCCAGACAAACTTGGCCCCCACCAGCTTGGTAGAGGCCTTCACCCCCGGGTGGGAAAGTCTGTGTATGGCGTCAAAAACCTTACGCCTCCAGCCAGCAGGTACCACGGGGCGCGGTTGGCCAGTGGACGTCGCAGAAGAGTGTAGTGTTGGCTGCGTCAAACACCACATCTTCTGTCACCAAGGCCGTTCAGGGACAGCAGGCGGTCTGCTTTCTCCAGTAACCGACAGTTCAAAGAGTTTCAACAGGAATGTTTTGAGTGCGTCGTACTTGCCATTAGCCGGAGGAGCCTTAGCCCTGGCTGTCGTTGAGGCATCTAAGGCCGATACCACGTGGAAATACTTTTTAACATCCTGCGTTATTCCTCTCAGCTGGAACTGTGCCTCGATGTGTTGAAACCACGCCGTGGGCTATGCTGCCAAAAGTCCGGTAACTTGATGGTGGCAGCGTAGATAGCGCCGCAGCAGCAGCATTCTCACCACCGTTGTTGTTCGACATGATTCAGCCATATCCAACTTGCGTCGGGGTCACCAATGTGGAGTGCAATAAGTGAGGAGACAAGAGACAGAGATGCCTTGAGTCAACTTTACTCTCCACTTCAATAAGTATATAACACTGTACAGCGAGTGAGAACAACAGCAGCCACACACCACGTTAATCCGGAACTCATATATCATAATACCTCTCCCTTAAACGTACAGTCCCTTGGTGAATGTCTCTTTCAGTCTTACTTGTGGGTCACCACAGTATAGTTGATGGATGAATGAAAAGTGAATGGTTTTCAAGTCAAAACAATACATTTTTGTCTGACGTTTCAATTAAGTTGAATATGTCTTATATTAAGATCCCAGCCAAAATTGAAGCAGAAATCATGTCAATATATACCAGCAACTGACAGGGGGTGATTGAATGCTCTTAACAGCTAATCTTTGGTTTTTATCGGGCAATGCTGACAAGGTAGAGCAGAATTGTACTTTTTGTTGTACAGGTACAAATTATTCAGGTCAATATTTGTAGACCAGATCATTATAAACTACATTATAACCAGTCATTGTAAAAAATATTGGGTCATACTAGATTGCATTGTATTAAAGAGACGAGCCCAATAAACTGGTAACTATTTGTTGCAGTTTTACATTATTTCCCAACAAACTGAGGACTTTGCTCCTTCTTCAAAACATGAGAAGTGGTAGCATTGATTTAAAGAAGCAACAGCCTCCCAATAATTGGATAATGAATGATTACATCAAATGAGTAAATTGTCTTTGATTCTTAATCTATTCTAATAGTATGTTTATGCAGTATGTTGGATATACCCATATTATCAACTCACCCAAAGCTTCTGCAGCTTGTTTCACTTGCAGACAATGTATATATAACATATTTAATTTGTCTAATATATAAACACATGTATATGCTGCTGATTAGAAAACCCAGATGTTATTATGATCACTATACATATCTGTGGAGGTTTCTGTGCAGCTGCTCCACTGTCTTCAGTCACTGTGTGTTCGAGCACAGAAGTAAACGGCAGAATCTGCTGCTGTCAGGCTCTGGACCTCGAGGTACTGAGTGCTGCTGGGAACATCTTCAGTCATGATGGAACGGCTCTGAAAGGAGCTGGCATAGCTAGCAGAGTTTGAACCTGTGTTCATCCTCCCAATCCACTCCAGAGCTTCTCCTGGTCTCTGTCGTATCCAGTGAATATATTCGCTATGACCAGAAGTAATACATGACATCTTCACCGTCTCTCCAGGTCTTTTCACCTCAGAGGAAGACTGGTCCAGTTTGATCTCACTCCAAACTCCTGTAAGGAAAGAAATGATTATCATCCATCACACTTGAAAATATTAAGCATTTAAAAAAATAAATTGTTTTGCTTTGTAACTGCAAAAATGATTTCCTCACCATTAATAGCAACTACAAAAAATAAACCCCAGACAATCATATTTCCCATCAAACTCTGCAATGAACTGATGTCTGATCAAAGTCTTTCTGATATGAATGAAACTGTCAGTTGTTCTGCCTCTAATGATTCTACAGCTGCTGTTGGTGTGTTTATAAAGAAGGAAGAGTTTGCATAGACCTCCCTCTACAGGTTTAAAAGGGAACATCATAGATGGACTTTACCTGCTGCTTGTGATGTGTGATTATTTTAAGAACAGAACAATTAAGACAAAAACACGAAGAAACATTAAAGGCCTGGAAACAAGGTATTTTACTGTAAACATAAAAAAATATATATAAATTACACACACAGGCAGAGCTTTACAGTGCGAGTATTTCACTCACATTTGCCCCTGCAAATAAATGTGTGATCCAGAGATATCATTTACGAGTAGTGTGCGAGTAGCTATTATGACCTACTGTGATCTTTTTTCGTCTCACTGCTCATTGTTAAAAAAAAAGTCCCACAATTCCACAAGCCGCAATGTCCAATCACAGAAGAGTTTTTTCGCTTTTGGCGCGAGTGAGAGAACAACAATGAAGTATTGACCCACAGGGGTCCTTGAGGGTGTTTAAGGGGGTCCCAGCAAAAGGGGGATTTGTTTATTTTTACTCTATTTTCATCCAAGTACAGACAATGACAGAAGTTCATAAACAATGACAGAATGTATAACTATTTGGGTCATGGGTTTAAACGCTTTCTGTAGTAAAACAAAGAGAAGATCAGATGGGGGATCCGGGAACAGAATCTTATCAAATGGGGGTCAGTGGTCTAATTTGTGTCAGTGTAGGGGTCCTTGATGTGAAAAGGTTTGGGAACCACTGAAAAGTTACACACTAAAGCTTTAACTTAACGTGCTTAACAACATTCCTCCAGAAAAAATAATTAATGTTTACTAAAGATTTTTATTAATGACGACTAATGCATCAACTTACCGCTCTGTGTTAATACAACTTGACCTGTTAAGTTTCACCTTGTGTAAAAACTTAGATGGTTTAAGGCAACAGGTTTCTAAACAAATTTCAAAAGTCAACTAATTCGGGATAACAGTGTACACTCCTCTGAAGTCCTTAACAGACTTTGAGAACTCAGCTGCTCGCTGATTTAAATAGTTTTCTCTTTGCTCACATTTCTTCTATATGACCAGGCCCCCTCTTAGCTCACCAGCATTCTTAATCTCCACACTCATTCCCACAGTTGACTGATTCTGATAATAGTGTGTGTTGTTGTTGTTTTTAAGTAATGATGAAACTGACTTACAGTCTTTTTTTAGGGGGTCCATGGGCATGCTCCCCTGTAAGAAAATGTTGTCTATTTTAATGTTTAAATGCATCAATCTGGTGCACTTTGAAAATTAATTCAGAGGTTAGACTTGATTATTCTTATCTATGGATGGAAATATTTGTGCTGTAGCCTGCACTATTTTGCACTTCAGAATTATAACCATGCACACACAGGTGCAATAGTTTTTTCTTTTTGCATTAATGTCACTAGGAAGCATACCAGTAGAACTATATATTCATATTTGTAAATGGGATACATATATATATATATACATGTGTGTGCTGACATAAATAGTTTACATGAGAATACATTATAATTTTGGCCCTTTGGCTGAGTCTCTGTCTGTCAGAGGAAGAGCAGGAGTGCTGTTGTGAAGAAGTTGGTAATTTCATGGCACAGATTAACACTTTTGCATGCACTATATCTGTGTCACATTCTCATTAGGGGCTGAGCCCCCCTAAAGATCTGATCCTAGAATCGCCCCTGCTGCTACTTCATACTTGTACTCCTCAACACCTCAGAGGGAAATGTTGTAATGTTTACTGCACTACATTTATCTGACAGCTTTTGCTTTATTGTTTCACGCTGGGCTTGTTTCTGCAACAACTCATTCATTGAGTATCAGATACAATTAAAACTATTGAGGAGTAAACAGCTGCTCAGGAACTGAAACCTGACAAAATGCAAAAAACTAAATACGTTAAAAAAGATGAAAACTATTGCAGTTCATCCATTTACAAGTTACTCTTCTGTAACAATGAAAATATTTTACCTTCATATGTGTGTGGTTATGTCAAAAATATTTATACATGATTTTTTCAGAATTCTTAAAAGCCAGTCATACAACAATCATACTCAAATGTCTGTGTTGTCTCATTTTTAATGACTTGACCTGAGGACATCAGTCATGTGAGACAGTGCAGAGTTTATCAGCCCAGGGAGGATGAGGAAAGACAAGAAATGTTTCTTACTGCAGGAGTTGAAGTAGTTTCATTTAAGCAACCAGATCGTTTTGTTTTTGGCACTTTTACCAACAAGTGATCTTCATCGTGTTTTTGTGTGTTACGGCTACCGTCGGCATCCTCGTGTGTGTTTAGAATGTGTATTAATTTAGTGATTTGTGAGATGCAAAGCAGGCTGTGTCATCCCATGCTGAGGATTGGATAGACAGAGGAAGTCCCGCCCAGTTCCTGGAGGAGGAAGCTGATTGGTGCGGAAATGCCACAACTGGCCTGATTGGTTGCAGCTGAGGGCAGCTGTCAGACCAGATTAATTTGTGAAAATGTTTGTGAGAGTGAGGCAGTGGGCCAAGGCTTGAGTTAAAAACTGATTCCTTCTTTGCATTTAACATGTTTGTCGTGTTCAGTCACATTAGGTTCAGGGGTGCTGTGAGTATTGTGTTTTGTTTTGTAAAGTACCTTAGTTAGAGATGATTTTTGTTTAACCTTTTGTTTTCTTATAAGTGAATAGTAGTCATAGTCTTCCTTTTGAGGATCTTTTTTTGTTATATTCTGTTGTTGATTTCCACAGCACCCATCGACCCATTTTTCATTTTGTAAGCTCTTTTGTTCTATTTTGCCTGATTCCAAAATAAATATCCTTTCAAATACCAATTACACCTGGTTTTATGTTTATGTCCTGATACCCCTAGCTACAGACTTTAACAGTGTTTAATGTTGAGTAATATTTCTCAGGAAAGCAGGATGTTATATAATGAAGAAAAAAAGGGTCTAAAAATGATTTCTAATGTAAAATTTAGGGAAAAATAAAAATAAAATAAAAAATATATGATGAAATAAATATTACATTCATATATCATCTTCATTATTTGGCTTCCTCAGCCCAGTAAGAATACTGTAGGATTTTGTACAGCTGCTCAACCAACTCCAGTCACTGTGGGTCTCGAGCACAATAATAAACAGCAGAATCTTCAGTCTTCAGACTGTTCATCTGCAGATAAAGCTGCTCTCTGCTGTTGTCTCTGGAGATGGTAAACCGGCCTTGAACTGACTGAGAGTAGTATTTGGTGCTACCACCGTTATCATTCAAGGCAATCCACTCCAGTCCTTTTCCAGGAGCCTGTCTGACCCAGGCCATGTAGTAGCCGCTGAGTGTGAATCCAGATGTTGTACAGGTCAATCTGTGGGATTCTCCAGGTCTTTTAACCGCTGGTTCTGATTCTGTCAGAGTCTGACCATCAACACCTGTCAAGATATAAAAAAAAAATACATCACATGAATTTCGTTGTTACACAATTCAAAACTATGTTTAATCAAGATCAGTGAAAATTTTCACCTGCCCAGCAGATAGTTAAAAGCAGCAGTCCTGTCCTATAGTCCATCATGTTAAACTGTGTGTCCACTGTTCTCTTTCCTCCTCTCTGCACTCAGATAAGTAGAGGTGAAGATATCTGAGTTTTGCATCGACTCCTCCTCACAGGGAGGAAACATCTGGACTGGAGATATTTAATGAAACTAGGAAATGAATGTGCAGGGGTCAACCCTCCAAGTCAGCTGTTTTAATGTTTGTCTGACATGTTTTCATTTGTGTAAAATGTTAGACACTGACTGTTAGACACGTTAAAAAAACAAGGGTTATTAAAATATGATTCATCTTGGAATGAATGCTCTGTTTCTCATTAGTCACTTTGAGCGTAATGGGCAGTACAAAGTATTAACAATAATATAAATAAACAAAAGTTTTAATCTGATCACCAACATCTACCCGCGTTTCTGGAAATTGCTTTATTATCATCTCATTATGTCATTATAATATACATGCTTTGTACTTATGCATATGACTGTGTATTTGTGAAGAGATGTAGCTACTGTTTAAATGTAGTTAGTTATAAGACGTTACATGAAAAATGTGTTTCTCATCTTTTATAGGCTTTACAACTCGATAAATACCATTTATTGAATTCCACAACCATTAAATTGATCAACTCATTAGAGAGTGCTGTCTTTATTAATGTTCACATTTAGAACATGTGTGTGTGGTTGAGTCTTGCTGGTTGTTACGTATTTGTGCAAGTCATTACTTTGGTAAAAGCCACCTCCTTCACTCTGTCTGATCCAACCTGTTGCATAGCTGTCATCAGTCAAAGAATAACCAGAGACCTGACAGCTGATGGTCAGAGACTGTCCAGGCTGCACAACCATTGAGTCTGTCTGGATGAGATCAATACTGTTCACACCTGTGGAAACACAAATCAACATTATCTCCATCATTCATCTGACTATTCAGTGTTTCTAATGTGTGTATTAGAGTGAATCCACTGAAAGCTCCTCACAGGATCCAGCAGCCAGCAGCAGTATCAGAGCTACAGAGAACATGTTGATGTTGAAGCTGAACTGATGTCAGCTCTTCTGTCTCTCACTGACACACACACACTTCACTTCTTTATGAGGCAACACACAAGGAGGCTGATTTACATACTGATGATAGTAAATCAGCTGACTAAAGTATATTTGAATAACTCAAAATGGAGATGAAATGTTCAGGTGTTCTCACATAAAGAGAAGGTGAAACCTGAATCTCTGACAAACATATGTTTGATTGTTAATGAAAAGTAAATAATGATATGATGGAAGAGAAACTATTCATTTATACTGTAGTTAAATCACTGAATTTATTCCATCACTTAAAAATATATATATATATATATATATATATATATATATATATATATATATATATATATACATATACATATATTCAATAATGTATCACTGATTGTTATGTCAGAATATTTAAATTGATTAATTGTACTGTTAATGTTACATTCTATTATGAACCTAAGACTGTGTTTCTCTCCTTGCTGTAACAGTGAGCTGGTGTTGAAACCATTAGTGGTCTGAGGGCTCCTCCTCTGGTGGCTTCATGTTACAAGTGTTCAGGCTCTGAGGGGTTTTTGTTCAGGTCTACTGATGGTTTGTGTTACTGTGGCTCTCTGGCACAGTAATACACAGCAGTGTCTTCAGGCTGCACATTCTGTCCATTTAGAGTCACTGTCTTGCTGGAAGTCGATACTGAACTTGTTCTTCAGGGAATCTTTGTAGTATGAAGCTGAGGTATGTTTCATTCCAATACACTCCAGCCCTTTCCCTGCAGGCTGTCTGATCCAAGCTGTGTAGTAGCTGCTGAGAGAATAAGAGACCTGACAGGTGATGGTCAGACGTTGACCTGTCACAGAAGCTGGCTGGGTCAACTGTTCACACTTCACACCTGTTAAAAAAGGAAATGTTTTGTAACAAAGTATCAAGTTATACTGCAAAAGAAGAACTGTTGACTTGAACAAATCCAGAGAGATTCACATCCAGCTGCCAACAGCAGCAGCAGAGCTCCAGAGAACATGGTTTATGTTGAAACTGACGTGCTGTGAACTCCACTGACAGCCTGATGTGATGTTTTTATAGCTGAGAAACAAGGAAGGTCACTGAGTTTGCATAAAATCAAACATATGAAGCATCAATGTTAGTCTAACTGGAGTCAATAGAAGAGTTTGTTCAGTGTTATTATATCTGCAGAGTGAAAATATTCAGTCTATTTTGTTTTCTTCATATCCAGATACAGATAATTTTATTGCATTAAACTGCCAATATTGTCATCCCTTATTTTCTAGACATTCAGTGTCAATACACAACAATTCCTTAATGACTATATTCTTATACTTTCTTCAAACATTAATCGTTTTTATATAAAATGGTTATCTCTGTAAACAATACAAGTAAATTCACATTATATGTTAACAATTATGTTAAATGCTGTCATCACACATCTCCAATTTCAGCGGTTATCTCTTAGAAATTATTTTAATGAAATTACAGTAGGAAAGAGTGACATATTCTTATTTATCTACTGATTTTATTACAGAGCAATATGAATCATTTCAGAGTTTGAGTATCAGTCAGTTAAGATCAATGACAACAGCAGATCTAAGTTTCTCCTTTTAGTAACAGAGGAGAGAGAAACTAGACCCTGACTGTCCTCTAGTGATTTTATAAAAGAAACAGTAACATTATTTTTCATTCTCATAGATTTCACATCATATAATTTACAGACATAATTGTGTCTTACTTTGTAGAAATGTAAAGTATTTGTAGAAGTTTAATTTCAGCAACCAGATTGTTGGGCTGGCTTTGGACCTTGTATCGATGAGTAATCTTTATTGTGTTTTTAATGTGTTTTCAACATAAATGAACGTAAAATTATAAAACATAAAACAACTTAACCTGAAAACAACAAACATGTTTTCAGGTTATGTAATATAATGTAAAATGTTTAAATATATACATTTTGACAAATATTTCAAACTTATGCACTACCAGCTTGAAATAATGAGTACTGCAGGATTTTTCTTTATTGTGTTTTAATGTGTTTTTAAGTTTGTATATAATGCATGGAGAATTATTAATTCATAATAAAAACATATATGAAAATAAAATTACAGAATATGAAAGAACTTAACAACCTGAAAACAACGAAAATTTAATACAAAATGTTTAAATATATACATTTTAAGAAAAATATTTCAAACATGTGCACTACCAGCCTGAAAGAATGAGTACTGTAGGATTTTGTACAGCTGCTCAACCAACTCCAGTCACTGTCGGTCTCGAGCACAATAATAAACAGTTTTTACAGATTTTACAGTAAGTCACTTTGTAACATTTGAATATGTTTATTTACTCTCAGGTTTGTCCAACGCAATGTACCAATTATGGAATAATATAAGATGTATAATATAAATAGCTTTAATTTTATGTAGTAGGTAAATCACCTTGTCAGCTTGAGATAGGTAAACAACATCTCATCTCTCCTAAAGTTATTTCTGAAAGAATTACTAATTTTCATTAGAATAAGCTTATGTCAAATATTATTAGACCAAACATTGATTTTTAAACTAGTAAAAGTAAGAGCACAATATTCAACTTTTGAAGAAATTTCAGCTGTATTTATTTTTAATTACTTAAATAAGGTTAATGTTAAACACTTTCAAAAAGTCTAATTCAGTCTATGTTGTGGGAGTACAGACAATGATATATCAGTGATTGAAACCTCCAAGTATTTAAACTAGGGCAGTCAAAGTTAACGCCATAATAAAGAGTTAACGCAAACGCTGTTAACAACACTAGTTGTTTTTGATGTAGGATTAATGCACGCGTGTTTTGTAATTAGCGCCTTAGGACACTCTATATTTTTTTGGATACCAGGAAGCGATGCACAGTAATGTTGTGGGTGGCTAGCAGAAACAAGCCTTGAGCAGAAATGGATAAAGAAAAGAGTTTTGAATGGCAAGTTCAGTTTCAAAGCCCTTCCAGATGGTTCTCTTGACAAGACTAGGGGTAGTGGTGGAATTGTGGAAATTGGTTCTCTGACAAACACATTTTAGATTGTTACTGTAACAGTGAGCTGGTGTTGAAACCATTAGTGGTCTTAGGGCTCCTCCTCTGGTGGCTTCATGTTACAAGTGTTCAGGCTCTGAGGGGTTTTTGTTCAGGTCTACTGATGGTTTGTGTTACTGTGGCTCTCTTGCACAGTAATACACAGCAGTGTCTTCAGGCTGCACATTCTGTCCATTTAGAGTCACTGTCTTGCTAGAAGTCTCTAAGTCGATACTGAACTTGTTCTTCAGGGAATCTTTGTAGTATGAAGCTCCAGTATGTTTCATTCCAATCCACTCCAGTCCTTTCCCTGCAGGCTGTCTGATCCAAGCTGTGTTGTAGCTGCTGAGAGAATAAGAGACCTGACAGGTGATGGTCAGACGTTGACCTGGCTGCACCGTCACAGAGGCTGGCTGGGTCAACTGTTCACACTTCACACCTGTGGAGGAAAACATGTTGAGTATTGAATCAGTGTAATACCAGTGAACAGTGTGCTGTGATCATACTGTCAGTGTCTCTGCCTCAGTGAGACTCACAGGATCCAGCAGCCAGCAGCAGCAGCAGAGCTACAGAGAACATGGTTGCTATTGAAGGTGATCTGATGGGAGCTTCTCTTCTTCTGCTGCAACTGACAGCATGATATCAAGTCTTTATAGCAGACTGTGAGGAAGTTCACTTTGCATAGAGAAGGACACTGACAGGCTATAAAAGAAGGATGGACTGTCCTGCAACAAGTTGTAAATGCTTGGAATTGTGTTATGAACATGTGTTTTGACACTGCAACTAAATAATTTCCCTGAGTGGATCAATAAAGTAGTCTGATTCTGATTCTGAAAGACGATGTAATTATTATCACGGTAAAGTTAACACAAATTGAAATTTATTTTTATTAATTCTTCACAAAACTTCTAATACAAGTCAGACATGTGAAACAAACAGATTTACATTTACACTCAGATCAACAGAATATTTAATGTCTGCTTCAACAACATCTGGGGGAGCTGCAATAAAACATGTCTGAATGAAAAAGTGTTATTGAGACTGTTTCTCTGAGTGTGGTGATGATGTTGAACTGAAGCTTACTCTGTGAATGAGGTTTATCAGAAAAAACAATTATTGTTCTTATCTTCCCAGTTAAATGACAGGATTAGAAAAACAACCAAATAATCAGGTCTGATCATTGTTAAAGCCAGTTGTCTCTGTCCAGTCTACAGCGTGTATGTCAGTGATTTAGTGTCTGTCCTTCACTCTGCAACACATATGTAGAGATGGAAGAGGTCAGAGATTTGCATTGAATCCTCCTCCTCAAACAGAAACTCAACACATCTCTGGAAAAAATGATTTATTTATCTTTCATAATATTGGTAATTTATGATTTTTTTTTAATGATGAAGATTATTTTCAAGTTATTCAATTCCACTTATATGTATTTATTTATTCTGCTCAGCAGCATTTGGTGGGCCATCCATATACTGGATATATCATGCATAAATGCGTAATGGGCAGGGTAATGGGCAGCACATTAGATCATTCACAATAATATATATAAAAAGTTTTAGTCTGATCACCAACATATATGAGCAAACTTGATTTATTATCATCTCATGTCATTATAACATGCATGGTTTGTACTTATGAATATGACTTTGTGTATTAATTAGGGCTGTCAGCATTAACGCATTAATCGCGTTGCCATTAAGGGCCGAGCATAACGCATTCATTTTTCTTAATCGCATTAATCGCTTGCCGCAATTTATTAAATTATTTTTTCAATTCACTCGGCTTCACGTCGTGCCTAACAGGCTACTATTTTGACCCTGCAGCATTGTTGCTCTGACACCACAGCCGCACCATTACTCATCATCAAGCTGCCATACTTCCTCGTAACACATCCTCCTGCTGCAGGCTGCAGGCATGATGGAGAAAGACAGCAGCAACACAATTCTGAGTGGCGCTTTTTATTTTCCAAAACTCCCGGACGGCTCGCAGACAAGTCGAAAGCCATGCACGTTGCGTAAAGCCGAATTAAAATATCATTGAAGCACCACCTTGAGCTACCACCTACGAGCTAAGCATATAGTTAACGTGACTCAGGTTGATGCTAATGGGCTCAGGCACAGCACTATTTTGGAGAGTGCTACTCGCTGACCTGTTACTGAAACCAAAGTGCAAACGCTGTCTCATCAACCGGTGATCACTGGACGTCAGTGAGTAATCAAAATGATTTAGAAGTTACTGCACACTATGTCAACTCTGGTAAGTAGGGTTGGGAACCGAAACGTTCCGACCTAAACGGTACTAACAAGACCGAAAAATAACAAATATTTCGGTGCCTCATTTCGGTGCCTGACATTACACTACACCTGACAGCAGGTAACGTTAGCCTACATTTAGCTAGCAGCTTAAACACGGTTAAAATGCTGACAGCTAACATTAAACAGTGTAAAGTGTGACTGTATTTCACTGTAGAGGATTCCAACACCGGGACGTAACAGTCTGCTCTGCAGCGCAGCAGCTACCGTTGTCAGAATTAAACAACACAGACGGTGCGTTCACAAAACAAGTAGCCTCATGGTGAATTCACAGTAATTGTAAAATACCCTTTTCCCATCTGGTGGTTGTTTTTGTCGTTCAACAGCAATTTACTGGTGAAATATGTTATTGTTATAGTTATTACATTATAATTAAATCTTTCATTTTTACCATGGCCTTAACAATAAACAAGTTGCTGACTGTTGTTTAGTACCCTTTTTCTTTTTTCTTCTTTTGTTTACAGTAAATAAATAATAAACAAATACAAATCTTAAAGTCAAGTTCATAAAGTAACTTTCTTTGCATTCATTTGATTCCCAATCAAGATACACTGGTAATAATTGCTTTCCATTGTTAATATGTACTTAAAAACAGTTTTGAAATGCAAAATAATAGAATTTTAATCATGTGATAAAACATGTGATTAACTATAGAAATTCAGCGATTAAAAAAAATAATCATTTGGCAGCCCTAATATCAATGTTTAGTTATCAGATGTTACATGAAAACAGGAAAAATGTTTTTCTTATCTTTCATATGCTTTACAACACAATTAATACCATTCATTGAATTCCATGAACATTAATTTTATTAACTCATTAGAGGGTGCTGTGTGTGGTTGAGTCATGCTGGTTGCTGGGTATTTGTGCAGGTCTGTTGGTGGTTTGTATCACTGTGGACCGACGTACACAGTAATACACAGCTGTGTCCTCAGGCTGCACATTCTGTCCTTTTAGAGTCACTGTTAGAGCAGAAGTGTCTCTGCTGTAGCTGAACTTGTTCTTCAGAGCATTATTTTGGTAAAAGTCTCCTCCACCCCACTGATGGGAAATCCAGTCCATTGGTTTTCCTTCACTCTGTCTGATCCAACCTGTTGCATAGCTGTTATCAGTCAGAGAATAACCAGAGACCTTATACACAAATGGAATCTGGCACATTAACATACAAAGTTTAATTACATTTATTAAATCATGATTTATCTTGTTATCAAGGCTCTGTTTCTCATTAGTCACTTTAAACATAATAGGAAGCAAATGAGATTCACAATAACATAAACTACAGTTTTAGTCTGATCACTAAAATTAAAAGCATTTCTGAAAATTGCTTTATTATCATCTGGCTTTGTCATTATAACATGCATGGTTTGTACTTATCAATATGATTTTGTGTAATATTGTATAAATGTAGTTAGTTTTCAGATGTTACATGGAAACAGGAACATATGTTAGACCTCACAACATGATTTATACCATTCATTGAATTCCATAAACATCAATTTTATTAACTCATTGGAGAGTGCTGTCTTTATTAATATTCACATTTAGAACATGTGTGTGTGGTTGAGTCATGCTGGATGCTGGGTATTTGTGCAGGTCTGTTGGTGGTTTGTATCACTGTGGGGCAACGTACACAGTAATACACAGCTGTGTCCTCAGGCTGCACATTCTGTCCTTTTAGAGTCACTGTTAGAGCAGAAGTGTCTCTGCTGTAGCTGAACTTGTTCTTCAGAGCATTATTTTGGTAAAAGTTTCCTCCACCCCACTGATGGGAAATCCAGTCCATTGGTTTTCCTTCACTCTGTCTGATCCAACCTGTTGCATAGCTGTCATCAGTCAAAGAATAACCAGAGACCTGACAGCTGATGGTCAGAGACTGTCCAGGCTGCACAACCATTGAGTCTGTCTGGATGAGATCAATACTGTTCACACCTGTGGAAACACAAATCAACATTATCTCCATCATTCATCTGACTATTCAGGGTTTCTAATGTGTGTATTAGAGTGAATCCACTGAAAGCTCCTCACAGGATCCAGCAGCCAGCAGCAGTATCAGAGCTACAGAGAACATGTTGATGTTGAAGCTGAACTGATGTCAGCTCTTCTGTCTCTCACTGACACACACACACACTTCACTTCTTTATGAGGCAACACACAAAGAGGCTGATTTACATACTGACGATAGTAAATCAGCTGACCAAAACATATTTGAATAAATAAAAATGGAGATGAAATGTTCAGGTGTTGTTTTTGAATATAAAAAAAGAGAAATTGGTTGAATCTCTTACAAACACAGTACATTGTTAATGAAAAGTAAATAAAAATATTATGGAAGAGAAACTGACTTTTTGAGGAATAATTCATACTGTAGTTAAATCACAGATTTCTTTTCCATCACTTGAAGGGTTATATATTCATACAATGATGTATCACTGATTGTTAAGTCAGAGTATTTCAATTGATTAATTAAAAAACATTTGTGTTGTGTCTGTTTCTCTCTTTACTGTAACAGTGAGCTGGTGTTGAAACCATTAGTGGTCTGAGGGCTCCTCCTCTGGTGGCTTCATGTTACAAGTGTTCAGGCTCTGAGGGGTTTTTGTTCAGGTCTACTGATGGTTTGTGTTACTGTGGCTCTCTGGCACAGTAATACACAGCAGTGTCTTCAGGCTGCACATTCTGTCCATTTAGAGTCACTGTGTTGCTGGAAGTCTCTAAGTCGATACTGAACTTGTTCTTCAGTGAATCTTTGTAGTATGTTGTGTATCCAACACGTCCACTTCCAATCCACTCCAGTCCTTTCCCTGCAGGCTGTCTGATCCAAGCTGTGCGATAGCCACTAACAGAATAAGAGACCTGACAGGTGATGGTCAGACGTTGACCTGGCTGCACAGTCACAGAGGCTGGCTGGGTCAACTGTTCACACTTCACACCTGTGGAGGAAAACATGTTGAGTATTGAATCAGTGTAATAACAGTGAACAGTGTGCTGTGATCATACTGTCAGTGTCTCTGCCTCAGTGAGACTCACAGGATCCAGCAGCCAGCAGCAGCAGCAGAGCTACAGAGAACATGGTTGCTATTGATGGTGATCTGATGGGAGCTTCTCTTCTTCTGCTGCAACTGACAGCATGATATCAAGTCTTTATAGCAGACTGTGAGGAAGTTCACTTTGCATAGAGAAGGACACTGACAGGCTATAAAAGAAGGATGGACTGTCCTGCCACAAGTTGTAAATGCTTGGAATTGTGTTATGAACATGTATTTTGACACTGCAACTAAATAATTTCCCTGAGTGGATCAATAAAGTATTCTGATTCTGATTCTGAAAGACAATGTAATTATTATCACGGTAAAGTTAACACAAATTTAAATTTATTTTTATTAATTCTTCACAAAACTTCTAACACAAGTCAGACATGTAAAACAAACAGATTTACATTTACACTCAGATCAACAGAATATTTAATGTCTGCTTCAACAACATCTGGGGGAGCTGCAATAAAACATGTCTGTATGAAACAGTGTTATTGAGACTGTTTCTCTGAGTGTGGTGATGATGTTGAACTGAAGCTTACTCTGTGAATGAGGTTTATCAGAAAAAACAAATATTGTTCTTATCTTCCCAGTTAAATGACAGGATGAGAAAAACTACTACTACTACTACTACTACTCCAGTCTACAGTGTGTATGTCAGTGATTTAGTGTCTGTCCTTCACTCTGCAACACATATATAGAGATGGAAGAGGTCAGAGATTTGCATTGACTCCTCCTCAAACAGAAACTCAACACATCTCTGGAAAATATGATTTATGTATCTTTCATAATATTGTTAATTTATGATTTTTTTAATGATGAAGATTATTTTCAGGTTATTTAATTCCAAACTGTTTTTTTATATTTTTATGCTCAGCAGCATTTGGTGGGCCATCCATATACTGGATATATCATGCATAAATATCTAAATATATTCTCAACACCTGCTGTTCAAAATCAAAAGCATAAACATTATTAACCATCAGAAAACAGGAAGTCACAAACCACAACATCAGCTGTTGCTTCCATTGTTGTCATGTATTTGTGTGTGTGATTAGAGACACTGTCATATTCTCCTTAGTGTAATCTGACATATTATCTTCTACTGCCACCTGGAGGTTCTTGGGAAAATAATTTGTGTGAGGTTTTTGTCAAGCCTCTCTGCTTCCTTTAACCAGTGTGTGTTTCGCACAGTAATACACAGCAGAGTCCTCTGGCTTTAAGTTGGACAGTCTCAGATACACCATGCTGTTGCTGTTATCTCTGGTGACCTCTACTCATCCTTGCACACTGCTGGCATAATATGTTCTACTAGCATCGCTGTAAATAAGCCCTATCCATTCCAGTCCTTCTCCTGCAGGTTGTCTGATCCAGCTCATACCACAGCAGCTAAATGTGAAGCCAGATCCCCTGCAGGAGAGACTGAGAGTCTCCCCAGGCTTTTTCACTACTGAACTGGAAGGAATGGACTCCATACTCTGACCTGTACAACCTGATGAGATGAAAGGAGAGAAGAACCGAAGAAAGTCAGACAGTCATCTGGAAGGTTTTCTGGTGTCACTGACTGACCATCAGTCCATGATGTCTGAGAAAAGATAACACAGCAAGAAGCAGGAGAACTCACAGGGCAGAGAGAGAGCAACCAGCAGAAGAGTGAGTGTGTTCATCATCCTGAGGCTGGAGATGTGACATCTGATGCTCCACACAAAGTACAAGAGCAGTCAGCAGGACAGAAGTACACTGCACAGACTCAAGATTTGCATCAGGACATAATGGGGAGGGAGTGGCTCCTAAACCAGCACTCTGTTATAGTTTGTATCATGTATTATTTGTTCATTTTTCAATTATAGTTGCTAGTCATTCTATGTTAGATACAATATCACATTCAGGACAAGGGCACTTTTTGTTTTGTATTGCTCTATCGGTTACACTTTATAATTATGGTACATGAATTGTCATGACTTCATGCATTACTTCATGCATGAAAAAGTAGTACTTCAGTAATGTACAAGGATTAATAGTATCTCATGCATGACTTAATGCAGGAACAATACATTCATTAATGCATCAATTAAGGAATGTGAATCATCAAGATTTCTGATTTACTAATGATGTTCATGTCTTCTTTAAAGAACTGACCAGTCACAGCGGTGTACATATATTCAGAAAACCTGTAGTGTTGTAATCATGGTTAAATAAAAATGCATCATCCATTACTTCATCATGTTTGTGGCCCTTCAAAAAAAGTGCTGACCTGGTCCATCTTTAACATTGACAAATAAGATATGATTAATGGGGGCATAAAATTAAATGTATTAAGAATTTCAGGAGGGGGTTGGCAAAATAATACTGAGGTCACTACATTTTTATGGTTGCTGTAATCACAACAAAATAAGGCCCTTAAACAGTAATTATGTATTGTGTATTGTGTCTTAATTTGTAGAAATGTAAAGTATTTGTAGAAGTTTAATTTCAGAAACCTGATTTTTGGGCTGTCTTTGGACCTTTTATCAAAAGGAGATTTTTTTTTGTGTGTTTTCCGAAATGTGTTTAATTCAGGGAGGATTGTTAATCTATTATATGACATACTGTATTTGAAAATTAGATTACAGAATATTAAACAAATTAACAACCTCAAAACAACAAAAGCTAATATAAAAATAAATAAATACATAAATGTTGTGAAAAATACTTCATGCTTGGGCTCTACCAGCCTGAAAGAATGAGTACTGTAGGATTTTGTACAGCTGCTCAACCAACTCCAGTCACTGTGGGTCTCGAGCACAATAATAAACAGCAGAATCTTCAGTCTTCAGACTGTTCATCTGCAGATACAGCTGCTTTCTGTTGTTGTCTCTGGAGATGGTAAACCGGCCCTGAACTGACTGAGAGTAGTAGTTGGTGCCACCACTAGTATCAGTAGCAACCCACTCCAGTCCTTTTCCAGCAGCCTGTCTGATCCAGGCCATCCAGTAGCCATTAACGTCCAACCCAGAGGCTGTACAGATCAATCTGTGGGATTCTCCAGGTCTTTTAATCGCTGGTTCAGATTCTGTCAGAGTCTGACCATCAACACCTGTCAAGAGGATAAAATACATTGAATGGAAAAAAAAGAAAAAAAAGATATATAAGATTAAGATCAATGAAAATCTTCACCTGCCCAGCAGAGAGTTAAAAGCAGCAGTCCTGTCCTATAGTCCATCATGTTAAACTGTGTGTCCACTGTTCTCTGTCCTCCTCTCTGCACTCAGATAAGTAGAGGTGAAGATATCTGAGTTTTGCATCGACTCCTCCTCACAGGGAGGAAACATCTGGACTGGAGATATTTAATGAAACTGAGTCAGAGTCAACCCTCCAAATCAGCTGTTTTAATGTTTGTCTGACAAATTTTAATTTGTGTAAAATGTTAGCCGGCATTACCACCACAACCATATTCATTCTAATGATACACAAATTACATCTGACACGTTAAAAAACAAGGGTTATTAAAATTATGTTAAATTCTGATTCATCTTGGAATGAATGATCTCTGTTTAAACAAAGGTTCATTACCAACATTTGAGCATTTCTGAAAATTGTTTTAATATCATCTAATTATGTCATTATAATATACATGCTTTGTACTTTTGTGTTTTTGTGAAGAGATGTAGCTACTGTTTAAATGTAGTTAGTTATCAGACGTAACATGAAAACAGGAAAAATGTGTTTCTCATCTTTTATAGGCTTTACAACTCGATTAATACCATTCATTGAATTCCATAAACATTAAATGTATCAACTCATTCAAGAGTGCTGTCTTTATTAATGTTCACATTTAGAACATGTGTGTGTGGTTGAGTCATGCTGGTTGCTGGGTATTTGTGCAGGTCTGTTGGTGGTTTGTATCACTGGGGGCTGACGTACACAGTAATACACAGCTGTGTCCTCAGGCTGCACATTCTGTCCTTTTAGAGTCACTGTTAGAGCAGAAGTGTCTCTGCTGTAGCTGAACTTGTTCTTCAGAGCATCATTTTGATGAAGGGTACCTCCACCCCACTGATGGGAAATCCAGTCCATTGGTTTTCCTTCACTCTGTCTGATCCAACCTGTTGCATAGCTGTTATCAGTCAAAGAATAACCAGAGACCTGACAGCTGATGGTCAGAGACTGTCCAGGCTGCACAACCATTGAGTCTGTCTGGATGAGATCAATACTGTTCACACCTGTGGAAACACAAATCAACATTATCTCCATCATTCATCTGACTATTCAGGGTTTCTAATGTGTGTATTAGAGTGAATCCACTGAAAGCTCCTCACAGGATCCAGCAGCCAGCAGCAGTATCAGAGCTACAGAGAACATGTTGATGTTGAAGCTGAACTGATGTCAGCTCTTCTGTCTCTCACTGACACACACACACTTCACTTCTTTATGAGGCAACACACAAGGAGGCTGATTTACATACTGATGATAGTAAATCAGCTGACTAAAGTATATTTGAATAAATCAAAATTGAAGATGAAATGTTCAGGTGTTCTCACATAAAGAGAAGGTGAAACCTGAATCTCTGACAAACATATGTTTGATTGTTAATGAAAAGTAAATAATGATATGACGGAAGAGACATTTATACCGTAGAAAATCACTGAATTTATTCCATCACTTGAAAAGTTATATATACATTCAATGATGTATCAGTGATTGTTATGTAGTATTTAAATTTATTAATTGTACTGTGTTAAATTTAATTACTGTAAGATTAATTTGTGTTGTGTCTGTTTCTCTCTTTACTGTAACAGTGAGCTGGTGTTGAAACCATTAGTGGTCTGAGGGCTCCTCCTCTGGTGGCTTCATGTTACAAGTGTTCAGGCTCTGAGGGGTTTTTGTTCAGGTCTACTGATGGTTTGTGTTACTGTGGCTCTCTGGCACAGTAATACACAGCAGTGTCTTCAGGCTGCACATTCTGTCCATTTAGAGTCACTGTGTTGCTGGAAGAGTCAAAGCTGATGCTGAACTTGTTCTTCAGTGAATCTTTGTAGTATGTTGTGTATCCAACACCTCCTCTTACAATCCACTCCAGTCCTTTCCCTGCAGGCTGTCTGATCCAAGCTGTGACGTAGCTACTAACAGAATAAGAGACCTGACAGGTGATGGTCAGACGTTGACCTGGCTGCACAGTCACAGAGGCTGGCTGGGTCAACTGTTCACACTTCACACCTGTGGAGGAAAACATGTTGAGTATTGAATCAGTGTAATAACAGTGAACAGTGTGCTGTGATCATACTGTCAGTGTCTCTGCCTCAGTGAGACTCACAGGATCCAGCAGCCAGCAGCAGCAGCAGAGCTACAGAGAACATGGTTGCTATTGAAGGTGATCTGATGGGAGCTTCTCTTCTTCTGCTGCAACTGACAGCATGATATCAAGTCTTTATAGCAGACTGTGAGGAAGTTCACTTTGCATAGAGAAGGACACTGACAGGCTATAAAATAAAGATGAACTGTCCCATAACACGTAGTCAAGACTATAATGACCATTTATTTTATTAAAGGAAAGAAAATGTAATACAGACACATATTTGAATTACATTTTCTCATCTGATTCTCAAACAAGCACAAAATGTCTATTAACTATATTCTGTTAATGTGCTAGTTGGCTGATTTTGTGATTGTCTTAATGTGGGTGTTAAATGTTTTCTCTGTGTCCATAAGTGAGAGTGTTCTGGGATTGGCATTCTTTACTTAAGTGATTCAAGGTGAGCATTGATCTTTAATTGTTATTTGGCACTAAAAAATATTGTTTTAGATATGTATTTATTTATGTATATTTGTCTTGGGCATTTATTTTGCACATCAAATAATTGATTTGTTCAATGCAATAATTGGCTGATTGTTATCTACATTTGTGTCGTCCATATATATATGTTGAGATTTTCTATTGTTTCCATAATCTAAGTAGTGTGAGCATGTAAAAGCCCAATAAATTATACCTGGGAAACTTTGTGCCATTTTGACCATTCAAATATGTATGAATGACAACAAGTGCTACCCAGTTTACACACTGTATTACACAGTGTGTCATTTCTCACAACATGTTAAATTGAATGTTCGTATTCTTTACAAACCTTATAACAGAGAAAAAATACATTCAGACTTCTCAATAAAACTATAACTCAGTCAGTTATTCATCATTACATTGTTGGTAAAAAATAAAACAGGAAGTCAAAAAACCCCAAATCATCTGCTGCTGTCATTGTGTGCCTCTTTGTCTTATACTCGTACTGCCATTATTATGTTAGGTCTCCTACTGCCTCCTGTTGGTAGTGATAGTCAAATGAAGCTTTGCGAACCAGTGTCTTTACTTTCTGAGCTCACTAGATGGTGCTGTCTGTTCAACAAAGGGTTTGAAAACCCATTGAATTGCCATTCATTTAACCTTTTTCTTTGAACAGAGAGCGCCATCTAGTGAGCTCAGAAAGTAAAGACACTGGTTCGCGAAGCTTCATTTGACCATCACTACCTGTTGGTCTTTGTAAAAAAAATTTGAAACTGACGTGCTGTGAACTCCACTGACAGCCTGATGTGATGTTTCTATAGCTGAGAAACAAGGAAGGTCACTGAGTTTGCATAAAATCAAAAATATGAAGCATCAATGTTGGTCTAATTGGAGTCAATAGAAGAGTTTGTTAAGTGTTATTATATCTGCAGAGTGAAAATATGTGCCTGGAATTTTTGTTTTCTTCATATCCAGATATTTTTATCTGGAGAGTTAAAAGCAGCAGTCCTGTCCTATAGTCCATCATGTTAAACTGTGTGTCCACTGTTCTCGGTCCTCCTCTCTGCACTCAGATAAATAGAGGTGGAAGATATCTGAGATTTGCATTGACTCCTCCTCACAGGGAGGATACCACTAGATTAGGCTTGGCATTCAGTTTTTGTTTGGTGAAAATGTAATGTAAATGAGCCCTGTGATTGATTGGCGACCTGTCCACGATGTACGCTGCCTCTCGCCCCAATGTCACCTGGGATTGGCTCCAGCCTCCAATGACTCTCAAGAATAAGAGGCTAGTTAATGGATGAATGAAAAGTGAATGTTTATTTTTTAAGTCAAAACAATGATTGCTTGTCTGACATATTTCAATTAAATTGAATATGTCTTATATTAAGATCCCAGCCATGTTCCTGTCCGAGAAGCAGAAATCATGTCAATATATATCAGCAACTGACAGGGGGTGATTGAATGCTCTAAACAGCTAATCTTTGGTTTTTATCGGGCAACGCTGACAAGGTAGAGCAGAATTGTACCTTTTGTTGTACAGTAGTACAGTAGTACAGTGGTACAGAGTACAGGCACAATGCAGGTTCAAATTGTACAGGTCAATTTTTGTACACCAGATCATTATAAACTACATTCTAGTCATTATTTAAAAGGTTAGATCTTCTCTATTGGGCCATACAGGATTGCATTATATTAAAGAGATGATCCCAATAAACTGGTAACTATTTGTTGCAGTTTTAAAGTGTTATTATTTCCCAACAATCTGAAGACTTTGCTCCTTCAGAACATGAGAAGTGGTAGCATTGATTTAAAGTTGCCACAGCATTGAAATAATTGGATAATGAATGATTACATGAAATTAGTAAACTGTCTTTGACTCTTAAAAATCTATTCTAATAGTATGTTTATGCAGTATGTTGGATACACCCATATTATCAACTCACCCAAAAGCTTCTGCAGCTTTTTTCACTTTAAAAAATAAAAGCCCATAATGTTTTAGGTAGAACAAAATACTATTTTTTCAAAAATATTATTTTTTGCTGGTCAGCCACACACAAATCTTGTAAACACAGTAAATATTTGCAGACAATGTGTATACAATATATTTAATTTGTCTAAAACATAAACACATGTGCTGCTGATTAGAAAACCCAGATGTTATTATGATTACTACACATATCTGTGGAGGTTTTTGTGCAGCTGCTCCACTGTCTTCAGTCACTGTGTCTTCTCGAGCACAGAAGTAAACAGCAGAATCTGCTGCTGTCAGGCTCTGGACCTCGAGGTACTGAGTGCTGCTGGGAACATCTTGAGTAAAATTGAAACGGCTCTGAAAGGAGCTGGCATAGCTCGGAGTGTTTCTATATGGGCTTATTCTCCCAATCCACTCCAGAGCTTCTCCTGGTCTCTGTTGTATCCAGTGAATATAGTTGCTTGTCATGCTATAACCAGATATGATACATGACATCTTCACTGTCTCTCCAGGTCTTTTCACCTCAGAGGGAGACTGGTCCAGTTTGATCTCACTCCAAACTCCTGTAAGGAAAGAAATGATCATCATCCATCACACTTGAAAATATTAAGCGTTTAAAAAACTAATTGCTTTATTTTGTAACTGCAAAAATGATTTCCTCACCATTAATAGCAACTACAAAAAATAAACCCCAGACAATCATATTTCCCATCAAACTCTGCAATGAACTGATGTCTGATCAAAGTCTTTCTGATATGTATGAAACTGTCAGTTGTTCTGCCTCTAATGATTCTACAGCTGCTGTTGGTGTGTTTATAAAGAAGGAAGAGTTTGCATAGACCTCCCTCTACAGGTTTAAAAGGGAACATTATAGATGGACTTTACCTGCTGCTTGTGATGTGTGATTATTTTAAGAAAGGAACAATTAAGAAAATCACAAAAAGAAACCTTGAAGGCCTGGAAACAATGTAATTAATTGTATTTGCATACAATACATAAAAAATATATATAAATTACACATACAGGCAGAGTTTTACATTGTGAGTATTTCACTCACATTTGCCCCTAAAAATAAATGTGTGATACAGAGATATCATTTACGAGCAGTGTGCGAGTAACTATTATGACCTACTATGATCTTTTTTCGTCTTACTGCTCATTGTTAAAAAAAAGTCCCACAATTCCACAAGCCACAATGTCCAATCAGAAGAAGTTTTTTACTCCGGGGTCAGTGATCTAATTTGTGTCAGTGTAGGGGTCCTTGATGTGAAAAGTTTGGGAACCACTGCAATAAGCCATAAGTTTACGTTATACATGCAGACCTCACTAAAACTGAAGCCCATTCATTTTATTTGGATTGAGTGAAGATGTTTTTAAATAAACTTAAATTAACCCTAACAAATACATTCTTTTTTTTAAGCTGTTCCACATTTCAATGTGGAACAGCTTCATCACATCCAGACTCGACTGCTGCAGTAGAAGTCATTATAGTACACTGTAAACCTAGATGTAGTTGTAATTAAACAAAATTAGTGGTCACTACTTATACATTCATGTTTTGTTAAAAACCCTATTCATTACTAAATCACATTAGTTGTTTGTAATAATCCGCTTAAGTATGCACTGCACACAGATCATATCAAGCAGAGATAACTAAGGATGTTAAGTTCCTGTATGGGAGGGGCAGGTCATTTGAACTTCTCTGCGCTGAAGCGATGCAAAGGCTCATGGGAGAAAAAAGACATTCTGAACTGTTTCTGTCCAAGTTTAGTAGATGCTAGTACTGTGGATACTCGCAACCCACTCCAGTCCTTTTCCAGGAGCCTGTCTGATCCAGGCCATAAAGTAGCTACTAAATGGCAATCCAGATGTTGTACAGGTCAATCTGTGAGATTCTCCAGGTCTTTTAACCACTGGTTCAGATTCTCTCAGAGTCTGACCATCAACACCTGTCAAATGAATAAATTAATCAGTTGCTTTTTTATTTTGGTAATGTTTTAAAGACAACTTCAAATTAAGATCAGTGAAAATCTTCACCTGCCCAGCAGAGAGTTAAAAGCAGCAGTCCTGTCCTATAGTCCATCATGTTAAACTGTGTGTCCACTGTTCTCTGTCCTCCTCTCTGCACTCAGATAAGTAGAGGTGGAAGATATCTGAGATTTGCATTGACTCCTCCTTATTTGGCTTTCTCCTAACTGTATTTTGTGTTTGCACAAATCATCTCACCATATATCTTATCATTTTGATTTTGTTTCACATTTTTAACCAGATGTTACCTAATCCTTTATTTTTATTTATTTTTACTTTAAGTCACTTTGTAACATTTGAATATGTTTATTTGAGGATTCATTCATACCATACTGTAACTAAATCACCATTTAAAAAAAATCTAAAGACTGTTTCATCCTTTACTGTAACAGTGAGCTGGTGTTGAAACCATTAGTGGTCTGAGGGCTCCTCCTCTGGTGGCTTCATGTTACAAGTGTTCAGGCTCTGAGGGGTTTTTGTTCAGGTCTACTGATGAGTCACTGGGAGAGTCTTAATTCGATACTGAACTTGTTCTTCAGTGAATCTTTGTAGTTTGGTGGATGCAACACCACCATGTACAATCACTCCAGTCCTTTCCCTGCATGCTGTCTGATCCAAGCTGTGTAGTAGCTGCTACCTGCATTTATTTTTTTGTATTTGCTGCAAACATAAATACATTGACAGCAGCCAGAATCATGTTTAATAATAATATATTTTGCAGCTTTTAATAAAAGACTTGTAATGGTTTCAGTGTTTGCAGATGTTTAAAGAAACAGACATACAGAGAAACTTGGAGCCTTTTAGAGGAAAACAGCTGCTCAGGAACTGAAACGTGTCAAAATGCAAAAACTAAATCCTTTAACAAAGATGAAAACTATTGTAGTTCATCCATTTACAAGTTACTCTTCTGTAATAAACAAACATATTTTACCTTCATATGTGTGTGGTTATGTCAGAAATAAAATCATATATCAAATATCCCGCAGCATGATTTTTACTTGTTTTTATTCAGAGTTCTTAAAAGCCAGTCATACAACAATCATACTCAAATGTCTGTGTTGTCTCATTTTGAATGACTTGACCTGAGGACATCAGTCATGTGAGACAGTGCAGAGTTTATCAGCCCAGGGAGGATGAGGAAAGACAAGAAATGTTTCTTACTGCAGGAGTTGAAGTAGTTTAATTTAAGCAACCAGATCGTTTTGGCAATTAATGCCAACAAGTGATCTTTATTGTGTTTTTGTGTTGTTAATGTTGAGTAATAATATTTCTCAGCAAAGCAGGACGTAATATAATATCGAGACAAAGGGTAATTTATCATTCTAAAAATTATACATAATGTGAAATTTAGGGGAAAAAAACTTATAAACTATATAAAATATATGATATACATATTACATTCATATAGCATTTTCATTATTTGGCTTCATCAGCACTGTAAGAATACTGTAGGATTTTTTTACAGCTGTTCAAACAGCAGAATCTTCACTCTTCAGACTGTTCATCTGCAGATACAGCTGCTCTCTGCTCTCGTCTCTGGAGATGGTAAACCGGCCTTGGACTGACTGAGAGTAGTAGATGCTACTGTGGATAATCGCAAGCCACTCCAGTCCTTTTCCAGGAGCCTGTCTGATCCAGTGCATCCAAGCCTGAATATAAAAAGGCTGTGCAGGTCAGTCTGGGATTCTCCAGCTCCTTCTGCTGTGTGCTGCCATGTTCTAGATCCAGAAGAACACCAATTTGAAACTATATGTGAAATAACAACTGTACTATACAGCTAAACAAAATAGGTACACAAATATATTTGAACTGTATCTGGTATTTCTGTACCCTGCATGTCTTGCATTTGCTGTTCTATTGTTTGATGAGCTTATGAAATTCTGTGTATTTGATATGTCTGCTGTGCGGTGGCTTATTAGGCAAACGCGCCCTGCAACAGAAAACACATGCAAATAGACAAAACACAACCAAATACACAAACGCGCTGCAAATAAAAAACGATGCACTAAGAAAAGCAAACAAAACCCGATAACAAATGCAACAAAAAAACGCTGCATCCAGATTGCACAACGGAAGTTCTCCAGACCTCTAGAGGGAACAGCTAGGTGGAACAGCTGGATTTTCGACCCCACAGGGAGAGAGCACTCTGCCTTTTTATTAGAGTCGGGTATGGCTGCATAGTAAAAAGAGAACTCCCGTCCATAGACTGTATATTAAATTCATATTATTATTATTATTATTAATAACATAATATAATATATTAGTAATATACAGTCTATGCTTCCGTCTCATGCCCGAGCTTCGACTTTTCAATATAAAAGCTTGCGTCTGGTCTGCTCTTCTTCCTTTGGTGTTTTGGATGTTTTTGAACTAAACAGTACGGCAATCCTGCTAATGAATACAATAACTTTTTCAGCAGATGTCTTACTTACAACACGATGGAGCAAGCAAAGCAGTTTTGTGTTTATGTGTGCGGGGCCGGATTTATTCAGTTTGATAAATCTAACAGTAAATTGGCTGGTTTACTAAACAGGGAGGGACTATAAATCCTATCTGTTTTTTGTATTTCAAGAGCGAATTGCTCCACAATATGAATACAGATTGGTCACTTATTTTGTTGTATAATCCCAATATTACACTTGAGGAGGTCTACACTTCAGTGATGCGCCTTCGGACCTGGAAATTAAACCCTTTCATGTAATGTGGCTTAAACAAACATCAACGTTAAATGCTGACGCTGTTTTAAATGTTTTATTACCACGAGTTTACAGACGTCTCTGCTGATTGAGTACCACCTGTGATCTGAGCCAAGACACACCCTCAAACGAGAGAAAACATATCTCAAACATAGACTTAATATTTACAGTCTAGTGATCTCAGTGCACACCGTTCTGAGGTTGACGTCTCTCTCTCTCTCTCTCTCTCTCTCTCTTTTCTCTCTCTCTCTCTCTCTCTGTCTCTCTCTCTCTCTCTCTCTCTCTCTCTCTCTCTCTCTCTCTCTCTGTAATCTGGATGCAGCGTTTTTTTGTTGCATTTGTTTTCGGGGTTTGTGTGCTTTTCTATTGCATCGTATTTTATTCGCAGCACGTTTGTGTATTTGGTTGTGTTGTGTGTATTTGCAGTGTGTTCGTGTATTTGGATTTGTGTTGTGTGTATTTGCAGCGTTTGCTGAATGCTGCGCATGTTTTGTCAAATTAATTAAGTTGTTTTTCTTTTTTGCATCGTTTTTTTTTCGGGGTTTGTGTGCTTTTCGTTTTGCATTGTTTTATTTGCATCGCGTTTATGTATTTGGTTGTGATGTGTGTATTTGCATCACGTTTGCTGAATGCTGCGTGTTGTCAAATTAATGAAGTTGGTTTCTTAATTTGCTTGTGTTTTGTCTATTTGCACGTGTTTTCTTAAGTTGCAGGGCGTTTGCCCCTGTCAGCCACCCGTACTACTGTGCACGTTAGCCGTTTCACGCCTGGACACGTGCTGATATGCAAATGTTCACAGAAAGATGGGCCTCTTGTTTTGAGGGAAGTTTATTTGTAGCTCTGACGGTTTCCACCAAGTTTCACTACCACAGGTGTGGACCCAAAGGTGCAGAGAGAGGGGGAAGTGACTGCGCCAAAGATTTATATGTTTAGAAACTGAAAAACCTACAGAGCTTAACTGCTAACAGAAGTTTCCATTATGTTATTATCTTGATGTTATTAGGCTTGAGCACCGACAGCGGCAAAGGCCCTATTGAAACTGAAGGAATTATTATTCCTTATTTTCTTCCACACCAATGAATCACCTTTTGAGGGGCTTAACATTCTCAAAAATTGAGCCCTGCAGTATGTTTTGTAGACTCACAGGAAACTTGGTACACATATGTAGCATGTCAAGACGCATAAAGAAGCTCATTAGAGCGGTGGGTACACGATCCGCTGCCTGCACGATCCGTTCTGCGCATGTGCAAAAGGCGTTAAGCGATGCGCAGATGAAAATCCTGTTTTACGAGGTTTACGACATTGCACTAGCGGTTAGCGAATTAGCTGGTAGCTATATAAACTAACGTTGGCTTCCCAGTGGAGGCTAGCGGCAGAACCCATAAAACTACGACCGAAGCGTGGAACAAATCGTGCAGTGTCCACTATCCTCAGTAAAACCACGTGTAAAACAAGATTACACTGCACGATCTGTTGCACACCGGTCATTGGTTTAAACGTTAGATTAGCTAGCTAGCTAACAGCTAATTCAGCTAACCGCTAGCTGAGACAGCATGTAATAATTTTAAAGACCCTCAAAATAAAACCTGAAAATAACCGTTAAAATATATAACAGCTGTAACATTTTCAGCATTCATATAAAATACAATCAAATCAATACTTGTCTTTATTATTATTACTGTAAAGTCTTAATTTAGCTGTTGCCTGCTTTTCCCAGTGTTTAGCTTGAGTAACGTTATTTTAGACTACGTTTAGCTTCCGGTGAGGCTAGCATGGAACAGATCATGCAGTGTAATCCTGTTTTACCGAGGATACTCAAGAGGATACTGGACACGATTTGTTCCACGCCCGGAGGTAGTTATTAGGGCAACCGTTAGCTTCCATTGGGAAGCCAATTAGTTATATAGAGCAACAGAACAGCTAATGTCTAATGTCGTAAAATCAGAAACAGGATTTTCATCTCACAAGCATGTACTTACCGTCTTGCACATGCACTTAACGCCTTGCACATGCGCAAGACAACGGATCGTGCAGGCAGCACGGATCGTATACCGACAGGAGCCATACCCCCTAAACCCAACAGGAAGTCCACTATTTTGAATTGAATGTTCCGAAATTAGTGTGATTTTTGGCCATTTCCACATGTCTAACTTTAACGAACTCCTCCTAGAGATTTCATCCGCTCAACTTCAAATTCGGTCTGTGCCATCTTAAGACCTTAGAGATGAAAAGTTATTAAAAGAAAAACTTTTCGTCATAGGGCATGGGCGGGCGCTTTTATTATTGCATTCAAGCCATCAAAACAGGAAGTGTGTAACTCAAGTGTACATTGTCCAATTGGCTAGAAGCTTTTCATGATTTTCATGACTCTAACCCTAAGGACATTTTCTGGACAAAATTGACTCAAAAAGCTCTCAGCTTTCATTATTTTAGATGTTCCATAGATCCCTGTGTTTGTGACTCTTGTCAGACAGGACTTGTCTGGTCTCATCCCCAGTGATTCCTTACTCAGTAGTCCTGTTGACATGGCATGATGGCGCCTTTGTTCGGCATACACGCTTTCTTTCGCCACATTGGTGTCGTTTTTATTTGTTTGTTTTGGGCTCTCTTATGGTCACATTAACCCCCTGCCTTTAAACTACTGTGTCATTGCTGCGCAGACATACGATCGTGTCACCCTGATGAACATTGGAGTGTGCTATGGAAGGACTCTGCTGTAACAGCTGGGAGACTTAAAGTCAAACTTTTCCACCTGTTGGTGTGTGTACCCAGCCTATATGTTCCCGATTTTTTTGTTTCGGGGCCGTGGAAATCCCAAGAAGAGACGAAAGAGAAGGGGTCAGGTTGGGATGAAGCTGTCATTGTGGATGGGGGTGCCCAAGCTTTACAGGGCGGCGCCCCGGTGGCTGCTGGCAGTTTTTCCCGGGATATGGGTGCTGGGGGCGCCCGCGGGGTCGCCTTCAACTCGCCTTTTGCCCATCTGGTCATCGTGGGGCGGTGGTGGAGACGCTGTTAGGAAACTGCAGTTTGTGGCCGACCTGCCTGACCAGC
>NW_021166696.1:0-25000 GCF_004354835.1 Perca flavescens
ACCTGTAACTACTAGTTCTCATATTAACCTTTACACCTGTAACTACTAGTTCTCATATTAACCTTTACACCTGTAACTACTAGTTCTCATATTAACCTTTACACCTGTAACTACTAGTTCTTCATATTAACCTTTACACCTGTAACTACTAGTTCTCATATTAACCTTTACACCTGTAACTACTAGTTCTCATATTAACCTTTACACCTGTAACTTACTAGTTCTTCATATTAACCTTTACACCTGTAGTTACTAGTTCTCATATTAACCTTTACACCTGTAGCTACTAGTTGTTCATATTAACCTTTACACCTGTAACTACTAGTTGTTCATATTAACCTTTACACCTGTAACTACTAGTTCTCATATTAACCTTTACACCTGTAACTACTAGTTCTCATATTAACCTTTACACCTGTTCTCATAAACTTACACTAGTTCTCATATTAACCTTTACACCTGTAGCTACTAGTTCTCATATTAACCTTTACACCTGTAGCTACTAGTTCTCATATTAACCTTTACACCTGTAACTACTAGTTCTCATATTAACCTTTACACCTGTAGCTACTAGTTCTTCATATTAACCTTTACACCTGTAACTACTAGTTCTCATATTAACCTTTACACCTGTAGCTACTAGTTCTCATATTAACCTTTACACCTGTAGCTACTAGTTCTCATATTAACCTTTACACCTGTAGCTACTAGTTCTCATATTAACCTTTACACCTGTAACTACTAGTTCTCATATTAACCTTTACACCTGTAGCTACTAGTTCTATTAACATATTAACCCTTTACACCTGTAGCTACTAGTTCTTCATATTAACCTTTACACCTGTAGCTACTAGTTCTCATATTAACCTTTACACCTGTAACTACTAGTTCTCATATTAACCTTTACACCTGTAGCTACTAGTTCTTCATATTAACCTTTACACCTGTAACTACTAGTTCTACCTTTACACCTGTAACTCTCATATTAACCTTTACACCTGTAGCTACTAGTTCTCATATTAACCTTTACACCTGTAACTACTAGTTCTCATATTAACCTTTACACCTGTACTTTACACCTGTAGCTACTAGTTCTCATATTAACCTTTACACCTGTAGCTACTAGTTCTCATATTAACCTTTACACCTGTAGCTACTAGTTCTCATATTAACCTTTACACCTGTAACTACTAGTTCTCATATTAACCTTTACACCTGTAGCTACTAGTTCTTCATATTAACCTTTACACCTGTAGCTACTAGTTCTCATATTAACCTTTACACCTGTAGCTACTAGTTCTCATATTAACCTTTACACCTGTAACTACTAGTTCTCACCTTTACACCTGTAGCTACTTGTTCTTCATATTAACCTTTACACCTGTAGCTACTAGTTCTCATATTAACCTTTACACCTGTAGCTACTAGTTCTTAATATTAACCTTTACACCTGTAGCTACTAGTTCTTCATATTAACCTTTACACCTGTAGCTACTAGTTCTCATATTAACCTTTACACCTGTAGCTACTAGTTCTTCATATTAACCTTTACACCTGTAACTACTAGTTCTCATCCTTTACACCTGTAGCTACTAGTTCTCTTTAACCTTTACCCTGTAACTACTAGTTCTTCATATTAACCTTTACACCTGTACTACTTTCTTCATATTAACCTTTACACCTGTAACTACTAGTTCTCATATTAACCTTTACACCTGTAACTACTAGTTCTTCATATTAACCTTTACACCTGTAGCTACTAGTTCTCATATTAACCTTTACACCTGTAGCTACTAGTTCTCATATTAACCTTTACACCTGTAGCTACTAGTTCTTCATATTAACCTTTACACCTGTAACTACTAGTTCTCATATTAACCTTTACACCTGTAACTACTAGTTCTCATATTAACCTTTACACCTGTAACTACTAGTTCTTCATATTAACCTTTACACCTGTAACTACTAGTTCTCATATTAACCTTTACACCTGTAGCTACTAGTTCTCATATTAACCTTTACACCTGTAGCTAGTTCTTCACTAGTTCTAGTTCTCATATTAACCTTTACACCTGTAGCTACTAGTTCTCATATTAACCTTTACACCTGTAGCTACTAGTTCTTCATATTAACCTTTACACCTGTAGCTACTAGTTCTTCATATTAACCTTTACACCTGTAGCTACTAGTTCTTCATATTAACCTTTACACCTGTAGCTACTAGTTCTTATATTAACCTTTACACCTGTAACTACTAGTTCTTCATATTAACCTTTACACCTGTAGCTACTAGTTCTCATATTAACCTTTACACCTGTAGCTACTAGTTCTTCATATTAACCTTTACACCTGTAGCTACTAGTTCTTCATATTAACCTTTACACCTGTAGCTACTAGTTCTTCATATTAACCTTTACACCTGTAGCTACTAGTTCTTCATATTAACCTTTACACCTGTAACTACTAGTTCTCATATTAACCATAGACCTGTACTACTATTCTCATAAACAGGCCTGTAGCTAAGTTCTTCATTTATTTATGTATTGTTCTGTCCTTTCACCTGTGTCTCTCATATTAACCTTAACCTGTCTGTTAACCTTTACAGGCCTGTAGTACTTTCTGTCTGTCTGTCTGTCTGTCTGTCTGTCTGTCTGTCTGTCTGTCTGTCTGTCTGTCTGTCTGTGTGTGTCTCTCCAGCTGTTCCAGATGCTGATGAAGACCCCCAGGTGACCAGAGCCAAGTTCTTCATCAGAGACGAATTTCTGGTAAAACATAAGTTCAACAAAACATGATCATCTGTCTGTCTCTCCAACCTTTCTATCGCTCTCTAACCTGTCTGTTTCTCTCTAACCTGTCTGTCTCTAACCTGTCTCTCTCGCTAACCTGTCTGTTTCTCTCTAACCTGCCTGTCTCTCTCTAACCTGCCTGTCTCTCTCTAACCTGTCTGTCTCTAACCTGTCTCTCTTGCTAACCTGTGTTTCTCTCTAAACTGCCTGTTTCTCTCTAACCTGTCTGTTTCTCTCTAACCTGTCTGTCTCTAACCTGTCTCTCTCTAACCTGTCTGTCTCTCCAGACGATTAGCACATCGAGTGGCGATGGGAAACATTACTGTTATCCTCTCTCTAACCTGTCTGTCTCTATCCTGTCTGTCTCTAACCTGTCTGTCTCTCCAGAGGATCAGGACATCGAGTGGCGATGGGAAACATTACTGTTATCCTCTCTCTAACCTGTCTGTCTCTAACCTGTCTGTCTCTCCAGAGGATCAGCACATCGAGTGGCGATGGGAAACATTACTGTTGTCCTCTCTCTAACCTGTCTGTCTCTATCCTGTCTGTCTCTAACCTGTCTGTCTCTCCAGAGGATCAGGACATCGAGTGGCGATGGGAAACATTACTGTTATCCTCTCTCTAACCTGTCTGTCTCTAACCTGTCTGTCTCTCCAGAGGATCAGCACATCGAGTGGCGATGGGAAACATTACTGTTATCCTCTCTCTAACCTGTCTGTCTCTAACCTGTCTGTCTCTCCAGAGGATCAGCACATCGAGTGGCGATGGGAAAAACATTACTGTTGTCCTCTCTCTAACCTGTCTGTCTCTAACCTGTCTGTCTCTCCAGAGGATCAGCACATCGAGTGGCGATGGGAAACATTACTGTTATCCTCTCTCTAACCTGTCTGTCTCTAACCTGTCTGTCTCTCCAGAGGATCAGCACATCGAGTGGCGATGGGAAACATTACTGTTATCCTCTCTCTAACCTGTCTGTCTCTAACCTGTCTGTCTCTCCAGAGGATCAGCACATCGGGTGGCGATGGGAAACATTACTGTTATCCTCTCTCTAACCTGTCTGTCTCTAACCTGTCTGTCTCTCCAGAGGATCAGCACATCGGGTGGCGATGGGAAACATTACTGTTATCCTCTCTCTAACCTGTCTGTCTCTAACCTGTCTGTCTCTCCAGAGGATCAGCACATCGAGTGGCGATGGGAAACATTACTGTTATCCTCACTTCACCTGCGCCATCGACACGGAGAACATCCGCCGTGTCTTCAACGACTGTCGTGACATCATCCAGCGCATGCACCTGCGCCAGTACGAGCTGCTCTGATTGGCCGCTGGCAGCCCCCCCCCCCCGAGCCTGGGACATGTGATTTGAAGAGGCTAAAGCTAATCTAGAAGATAGTCTAATCTGCTGATATATTCACACTAAATGTTGTTTGATTAGTGATTGATAGGATAGAATGTGTCTGTTTCCTTTCTGCCTCAAGCCTCCTATGGCTCCATTCTGATGCTACCAACCATCACCTCCCGTTAGCATCCCATTGACTCCCATTCATTCTGATGCTACCAACCATCACCTCCCGTTAGCATCCCATTGACTCCCATTCATTCTGATGCTACCAACCATCACCTCCTGTTAGCATCCCATTGACTCCCATTCATTCTGATGCTACCAACCATCACCTCCCGTTAGCATCCCATTGACTCCCATTCATTCTGATGCTACCAACCATCACCTCCCGTTAGCATCCCATTGACTCCCATTCATTCTGATGCTACCAACCATCACCTCCCGTTAGCATCCCATTGACTCCCATTCATTCTGACGTCACTTTGACAGAGAATAACTTTACATCTGAAGCGTTTAAAGACTCTATTTCTCCGTTGTTTATTTCTAGAGAAACACGACAATGTATAAAAGGCTCCATTACCTTGTAGCTCACGTTATGGCTCCGTAGCAGACGCTTTTATAACAATAGGCTAACGATTGGGTCATAACCACGAGACTTACTGTCACACAGTAGAGGAATTACCGTATAGTACAGGAGAAGCTCACAGGCAGTTTGGACTTCCATTAGCTGTTTAGGTTTAATTACTAATGTTAACTAGCATGTTAGTGATCAGTAATTACTAATGTTAACTAGCATGTTAGTGATCAGTAATTACTAATGTTAACTAGCATGTTAGTGATCAGTAATTACTAATGTTAACTAGCATGTTAGTGGTCAGTAATTACTAATGTTAACTAGCATGTTAGTGATCAATAATTACTAATGTTAACTAGCATGTTAGTGATCAGTAATTACTAATGTTAACTAGCATGTTAGTGATCAGTAATTACTAATGTTAACTAGCATGTTAGTGATCAGTAGTTACTAATGTTAACTATCATGTTAGTGATCAGTAATTACTAATGTTAACTATCATGTTAGTGATCAGTAATTACTAATGTTAACTAGCATGTTAGTGATCAGTAATTACTAATGTTAACTAGCATGTTAGTGATCAGTAATTACTAATGTTAACTATCATGTTAGTGATCAGTAATTAGCCTGTGTCTATGTTATCTCCTTACATATACCTACACTCTCCGTCTCTGTGAGATTGGGAATGATTGAGATTTCTCTCTCACAGCTACCAGAAGACTTCACACTTTCAGACACGTTGCTCACGTCACATCTACGTCTTCAAGCTCAGCTGGAGGCTGCTCAGTAACACTCAGCCAGCACCGGGAAAGAGACTTCTGATATCCTCCACTGGTCTCAGACCAGAGACACGGGCTCTGCTGGTCCAGTATACGGTCTATGTAGATCACACCCAATAAAACTGTAGACATCAACACAAACCATACTGCAAAGGCGTCAACACTTAAAATATTCCAAAATCCCCATCACCAAACCCACCAGACTCCATGTAAATAATCAGGACTTTTAGCGTGTATAGAGCCAGCATATCTCCACCAGACTCCATGTAAATAATCAGGACTTTTAGCGTGTATAGAGCCAGCATATCTCCACATGTAAATGGGTGAATTAAGGGTTTATTTCAACCAAACCAGAGAGGTGATTGTTGGAACAGTGGAAAGATGAACCAAGACGGCTTTTGGTAGTTTTATTTAGTTTCTGTCCACTTTGAATAAAGTTTTTTTACGTTGATAAAAGTCCTGATTATTTACATGGAGTCTGGTGGAGATATGCTGGCTCTATACACGCTAAAAGTCCTGATTATTTACATGGAGTCTGGTGGAGATATGCTGGCTCTATACACGCTAAAAGTCCTGATTATTTACATGGAGTCTGGTGGAGATATGCTGGCTCTATACACGCTAAAAGTCCTGATTATTTACACGGAGTCTGGTGGAGATATGCTGGCTCTATACACGCTAAAAATCCTGATTATTTACATGGAGTCTGGTGGAGATATGCTGGCTCTATACACGCTAAAAGTCCTGATTATTTACACGGAGTCTGGTGGAGATATGCTGGCTCTATACACGCTAAAAATCCTGATTATTTACACGGAGTCTGGTGGAGATATGCTGGCTCTATACACGCTAAAAGTCCTAATTATTTACATGGAGTCTGGTGGAGATATGCTGGCTCTATACATGCTAAAAGTCCTGATTATTTACATGGAGTCTGGTGGAGATATGCTGGCTCTATACACGCTAAAAGTCCAGATTATTTACATGGAGTCTGGTTGGTTTGGACCAGTTTCAGGGAAACATGGGAACTAGAGTCCAGGGTGAAAAATCATTGTTAGCCTGCAGTAAAGTGTGTTGATGTTGACACGTGCAGTGGGTGGGATCTAGCCCAGGATGTGAAGTTTTCCTGTCATTGCCACGGCAACAGTTTGACTGGCAAGCGGGAGTGTGGGGGGCCTTATAAACTAAAGACTCAGAAAAGTCTCAAAGTTTGAATTTGAATCTATTTTTTCATGTTTCTGAACTTGTAACAGGATATTAATATTAATATAATCTTTTCCGTACGCTCTCTATGTTCTTTCTAGAGTTTATTAGTTTGATTTAAACAAATGAAACCTTTATATTTGCAGCTGGAACATTTACAAGAAGTGACATTAAAGAATTTTTATGTCAAATTATGTTGATTTCTTGTATTTTTTGTCTTTAAGAAAGTCTTAAAGTATTAAATGTCTTTCGTATATTTTAGCACACTTATTATTATGCACATTATTTACTGTTGATCATTTTAGAGATTTTCTTTTTTGTGATTATTTTTTTTTAAACATTTAAAATATGTAATTTATCTGCTATTTTCACCATTTATCAATTACACACATACACACACAAACACACACACACAAAGGACCAAGCTAGTGGACCAGAGTCTGGTAGGACCAGGCTAATGGACCAGGGTCTGGTAGGACCAGGCTACTGTACCAGAGTGTGGTAGGACCAGGCTAGTGGACCAGAGTCTGGTAGGACCAGGCTAATGGACCAGGGTCTGGTAGGACCAGGCTAGTGGACCAGAGTCTGGTAGGACCAGGCTAATGGACCAGGGTCTGGTAGGACCAGGCTACTGTACCAGAGTGTGGTAGGACCAGGCTAGTGGACCAGAGTCTGGTAGGACCAGGCTAATGTACCAGAGTCTGGTAGGACCAGGCTAATGTACCAGAGTCTGGTAGGACCAGGCTAGTGGACCAGAGTCTGGTAGGACCAGGCTAGTGGACCAGAGTCTGGTAGGACCAGGCTAGTGGACCAGAGTCTGGTAGGACCAGGCTAATGTACCAGAGTCTGGTAGGACCAGGCTAGTGGACCAGAGTCTGGTAGGACCAGGCTAATGTACCAGAGTCTGGTAGGACCAGGCTAATGGACCAGGGTCTGGTAGGACCAGGCTACTGTACCAGAGTCTGGTAGGACCAGGCTAGTGGACCAGAGTCTGGTAGGACCAGGCTAATGTACCAGAGTCTGGTAGGACCAGGCTACTGTACCAGAGTCTGGTAGGACCAGGCTAATGTACCAGAGTCTGGTAGGACCAGGCTAGTGGACCAGAGTCTGGTAGGACCAGGCTAATGGACTAGGGTCTGGTAGGACCAGGCTACTGTACCAGAGTCTGGTAGGACCAGGCTAGTGGACCAGAGTCTGGTAGGACCAGGCTAATGTACCAGAGTCTGGTAGTACCAGGCTACTGTACCAGAGTCTGGTAGGACCAGGCTAGTGGACCAGAGTCTGGTAGGACCAGGCTAATGTACCAGAGTCTGGTAGTACCAGGCTACTGTACCAGAGTCTGGTAGGACCTGGCTAATGTACCAGAGTCTGGTAGTACCAGGCTACTGTACCAGAGTCTGGTAGGACCAGGCTAGTGGACCAGAGTCTGGTAGGACCAGGCTAATGTACCAGAGTCTGGTAGTACCAGGCTACTGTACCAGAGTCTGGTAGTACCAGGCTAATGTACCAGAGTCTGGTAGGACCAGGCTAGTGGACCAGAGTCTGGTAGGACCAGGCTAATGTACCAGAGTCTGGTAGGACCAGGCTAGTGGACCAGAGTCTGGTAGGACCAGGCTAGTGGACCAGAGTCTGGTAGGACCAGGCTAGTTTGTTATAGGATATCAGGTGACCTTGTCTAGAAGCCTCCCACGTGTAACATATATCCTCATTTAGTTAGTAGAGAAGCTTGTGTTGTTGATCTGGAGAAGGCCTGATCACAGCGGGAGCAGTGCGCATGCGCAGAACGTAGTGCTCCGTCTCGACCACAGCGGATCTTTGGCGCGCTGCCTACGTGCCCCTGCAGTGTGTGCGTGCCTTCCTGCTCTGTGCTCGTCCTCATCATCAACATCAACAACAACAACAACAACCGGACAAAGTGTCTCCGGTGCCTCCGCGGACACCGGGCCGCCCTGACGGTAAGTCCGCTCCCCGGGCCTCGCGCTCCCCTCTCCCGTGGCCCGCCGTGTCCGCGAGAGATGCTGCGCGCTCTCGAGCCGTTCATGGCCGCCGCCGCTCGAGCCCCGTCTCGTTCGTGTTGCCGAGGCTCGCGTGCCTGCGTCTCGGTCCCGGGGTCCGCGAGCGAGCCAGCACGCGGCCCGCCCGCTCCCGGTCCCACCGGCCGACCGTTGGTGACGATACGTTCAGCAGGTTTACCGGAGAAACTCAGTTAACGCAGAAACGCCATTTTGTTTTCTATGTTTGTGAAACAGCAGCCGGACTGTCCGCCATGTTACTGAAACAACTCGCTCAGATACCGTCTGAAACCTCCGGTAAACGGCTGTTTCTCCCGCTGACACTAAGTTACACGGTTAACGTTTAAACGGGTTGAACCCATGCTGTGCCACAAATGTCCTAATCTTCCTGTTTAACGGTGTTTAAAGTCAATTTCAGCCGAGAAAAGTTTGATTTCTGTTACCGAATTTGCGTTTCCGTCCTAGGACGGAGAAGGAATGACCCGCCCTACTCTGCTTCTGATTGGCTCATCCTGGTGTTCAATACTCTAACCCTAACCAATCCAACCACGAGGGCAGCGAGTACCAGCCAATCAGCGGCAAGGTAGGGCGGGACATTCCTTTGCCGTCCTAGGAAAACGCGAACAACCAAGGTGGTTTCAGCGATAATCGGAGTAAAATGTATCCGAGGAAAGGTGACCGGGATCCGGGTAAAGAGCACCGTGATGTGGCGTAGGTTCCAGCGGTCGTTAGAGTTGACTTAAGGCCGACAAAAAGTACCTGTCCTTCGGCGACAAAAGTTAAGTTTAGACACCAAGACGACCGGTTAACATTAGAAAAAAGGAAAGAAACAACTCCTGATCTATTGTGCTAAATCAGTGTTAGCATCGCAGATGCTAGCCCGTTAGCCTAGCCCACTTTGGTCCGGGTTAAATGCACTCCCGTATCAGAGCCTCCGGTACCGGCGGTTAGCGGATAAAAACCCGGTCTGTTCCGGTAAATACTGTCGGTGTGCTCGATGTTAACAGCTAGCTGCTGTCTGTCCCCAACATGGATCAGGAAGCGTGCACACGCTTTGGTGCGCGTGTCCGCTGTACAAAAGGTACATGAACTATTGGAACCAGACCACACACACACACACACACACAGAGACACACACACACACACACACACACACACACACACACACACACACACACACACACACACACACACACACACACACACACACACACACACAGACACACACACAGAGAGACACACACACACACACACAGAGACACACAAATACACAGAGACAGACACACACACACACACACACACAGAGACACACACAGACAGAGACACACAAATACACAGACAGAGACACACACACACACAGAGACAGAGACACACACACACACACACACAGAGACAGAGACACACACACATCTGGAGACACACACACATCTGGAGACAGAGACACACACACACATCTAGAGACAGAGACACACATCTGGCGACAGAGACACACACACACACACACACATCTGCAGACAGACACACACACACATCTGGAGACAGACACACACACACATCTGGAGACAGAGACACACACACACACAGAGACACACACACACACACACAGAGAGACAGAGACACACACACATCTGGAGACAGAGACACACACATCTGGAGACAGAGACACACACACATCTGGAGACAGAGACACACACACACACATCTGGAGACAGACACACACACATCTGGAGACAGAGACACACACACATCTGGAGACAGAGACACACACACACACATCTGGAGACAGACACACACACATCTGGAGACAGAGACACACACACACACACACACATCTGGCGACAGAGACACACATACACACACAGAGACAGAGACACACACACATCTGGAGACAGAGACACACACACATCTGGAGACAGAGACACACACACACACACATCTGGAGACAGAGACACTTGAGACACAGACAGTGAAGTGTGTGTGTCTCCAGATGTGTGTGTGTGTGTGTGTGTTTCTATAACGTGTGTGTGTGTGTGTGTGAGTACGTGGACAGTGAACACACCGCGGTGTGTCTCTACCCTGTGTCTCTGTCTCCAGATGTGTGTGTGTGTGTGTCTCTTCAGATGTTTGTGTCTCCAGATGTGCGAGACTGTGAAGTACGTGGACAGTGAACACACCGCGGTGTGTCTCTAACCTGTGTGTGTGTGTGTCCAGATGTGCGAGACTGTGAAGTACGTGGACAGTGAACACACCGCGGTGTGTCTCTAACCTGTGTGTGTGTGTGTCCAGATGTGCGAGACTGTGAAGTACGTGGACAGTGAACACACCGCGGTGTCTAACCTGTGTGTGTGTGTGTCCAGATGTCCTGACTGTGAAGTACGTGGACAGTGAACACACCGCTGTGTGTCTCTAACCTGTGTGTGTGTGTGTGTGTCTGTGATGTGTGAGACTGTGAAGTCTAGGACAGTGAACACACCGCCTGTCTAACCTGTGTGTTTGTGTGTGTGTGTGTGTGTGTGTGTGTGTGTGTGTGTGTGTCTCCAGATGTGCGAGACTCTGAAGTACGTGGACAGTGAACACACCGCGGTGTCTAACCTGTGTGTGTGTCCAGATGTGCGAGACTGTGAAGTGTCTGGACAGTGAACACACCTGTGTCTCTAACCTGTTTGTGTGTGTGTGTGTGTGTGTGTGTGTGTGTGTGTGTGTGTGTGTGTGTGTGTGTGTCCAGATGTGCGAGACTGTGAAGTACGTGGACAGTGAACACACCGCGGTGTCTAACCTGTGTGTGTGTGTCCAGATGTGCCTCCTGACCCTGTGTGGACAGTGAACACACCGCCAGACTAACCTGTGTGTGTGTCCCAGATGTGTGAGACTGTGAAGTGTGTGGACAGTGAACACACCCTCCTGTCTAACCTGTGTGTGTGTGTGTCTCCAGATGTGCGAGACTGTGAAGTGTGTGGACAGTGAACACACCGCCTCCTGTCTAACCTGTGTGTGTGTGTGTGTCTCCAGATGTGCCCTCCTGACTGTGAAGTACGTGGACAGTGAACACACCGCAGACTGTCTAACCTGTGTGTGTGTCCCCAGATGTGTGTGACTGTGAAGTACGTGGACAGTGAACACACCTGTCCCTCCCCAGGTGTGTGTGTGTGTCCAGATGTGCGAACCCTCCTGTCCCTGGACAGTGAACACACCGTGTGTGTGTCTCTAACCTGTGTGTGTGTGTGTGTCTCCAGATGTGTGACTGTGAAGTGTGTGGACAGTGAACAACCCTCCTGTCCCTAACCTGTGTGTGTGTGTGTGTGTGTGTGTGTGTGTGTGTGTGTGTGTGTGTGTGTGTGTGTGTCCTGTCCCTCCCCAGATGTGTGTGTGTGAAGCACGTGGACAGTGAACACACCTGTCCCTAACCTGTGTGTGTGTGTGTGTGTGTGTGTGTGTGTGGTCCTGTCCCTGTGTGTGTGTGTGTGTGTGTGTGTGTGTCCAGATGTGCCCTCCTGTGAAGTATGTGGACAGTGAACACACCGTGTGTGTCTAACCTGTGTGTGTGTGTGTGTGTGTGTGTGTGTGTGTGTGTGTGTCTGTGTGTGTGTCCCTCCCCAGATGTGTGTGTGTGTGTGAAGTACGTGGACAGTGAACACACCCTAACCTGTGTGTGTGTGTGTGTGTGTGTGTGTGTGTGTGTGTGTGTGTGTGTGTGTCCCTGTGTGTGTCCCCAGATGTGTGACTGTGTGTCTCCACAGTGAACACTCCTGTCCCTAACCTGTGTGTGTGTGTGTGTGTGTGTGTGTGTGTGTGTGTGTGTGTGTGTGTCCCCCCTCCTGTGTGTGACTGTGTGTGTCGTCCAGTGAACACACCTGTCCCTAACCTGTGTGTGTGTGTGTGTCTCCAGACTGCGAGACTGTCCCTCCCCAGGTGTGTGTGTGTGTGTCTCAGACTAAACCTGTGTGTGTGTGTCCCCAGATGGGCGTGACTGTGAAGTGTCTGGACAGAACACACCCTCCTGTGTCTCCCTGGTGTGTGTGTGTGTGTCTCCAGATGTGCCTCCTGTGAAGTGCTGGACAGTGAACACACCGCTCTAACCTGTGTGTGTGTGTGTGTGTGTGTGTGTGTGTCAGATGACTAACCCTCCTGTCCCTCCCCAGTGAACACACCGCGGTGTCTGTCCTGTGTGTGTGTGTGTGTCCCTCCCAGATGGTGTGACTGTGTGTCTCCAGTGAACAACCCTCCTGTCCCTAACCAGGTGTGTGTGTGTGTGTCCAGATGGGCGTCCTGACTGTCCCAGGTGTGTGGACAGTGAACACACCTGTCCCTCCCCAGGTAACCTGTGTGTGTGTGTCCCTCCAGATGTGTGTGACTGTGAAGACTAACCCTCAGTGAACACACCCAGGTGTGTCCCTGTGTGTGTGTGTGTCTCCAGACTAACCCTCCTGTCCCTCCCCAGGTGTGTGTGTGTGTACACAACCCTCCTGTCCCTCCCCAGGTGTGTGTGTGTGTGTCTCCAGACTAACCCTCCTGTCCCTCCCCAGTGAACACACCGTGTGTGTGTGTCTCTAACCTGTGTGTGTGTCCCAGATGTGCAAGACTGTGTGTGTCGTGGACAGTGAACACTCCTGTCCCTCCCTAACCTGTGTGTGTGTGTCTCCAGATGTGCCTCCTGTCCCTGTGAAGGTGGACAGTGAACACACCTCCAGTGTCTAACCTGTGTGTGTGTGTCCCAGATGGGCGTGACTGTGAAGTGTCTCCAGGACAGTGAACACACCTGTCCCTCCCCTGTGTGTGTGTGTGTCCAGATGTGCGAGACTGTGAAGTCCCTGGACAGTGAACACACCCTGTGTCTAACCTGTGTGTGTGTGTGTCCCCAGGTGTGTGTGTGTGTGTCTCCAGACTAACCCTCCTGTCCCTCCCCAGGTGTGTGTGTGTGTGTGTGTGTGTGTCCAGATGTGCGAGACTGTGAAGTGTGGACAGTGAACACAACCCTCCTGTCCCTAACCTGTGTGTGTGTGTGTGTGTGTGTGTGTGTGTGTGTGTGTGTGTCCCAGATGTGTGTGTGTGAAGTACGTGGACAGTGAACACACCCCTGTGTCCCCTGTGTGTGTGTGTGTGTGTGTGTGTGTCCAGATGTCCCTCCCTGTGAAGTATGTGGACAGTGAACACACCGCGGTGTCTAACCTGTGTGTGTGTGTGTGTGTGTGTGTGTGTGTGTGTGTGTGTGTGTGTGTGTGTGTGTGTGTGTGTGTGTGTGTCCCTCCCCAGGTGTGTGACTGTGTGTGTCTCCAGACAGTGAACACTCCTGTCCCTCCCCAGTGTGTGTGTGTGTGTGTGTGTGTGTGTGTGTGTGTGTGTGTGTGTGTGTGTGTCTCCCCAGATGTGACTGTGTGTGTGTGGACAGTGAACACACCCTCCTGTCCCTCCCCAGTGTGTGTGTGTGTGTGTGTGTGTGTGTGTGTGTGTGTGTGTGTGTGTGTGTGTGTGTGTGTGTCTCCAGATGTGCGACCTCCTGTCCCTCCCCAGTGAACACACCGTGTGTGTCTCTAACCTGTGTGTGTGTGTGTGTCCAGATGTGCTCCTGACTGTGAAGTGTGTGTGTGGACAGTGAACACAACCCTCCTGTCCCTCCCCCTGTGTGTGTGTGTCTCCAGATGGGCCCTCCTGTCCCTCCCCAGGTGGACAGTGAACACACCTGTCTAACCTGTGTGTGTGTGTCTCCAGATGTGTGTGACTGTGTCTCCAGACAGTGAACCTCCTGTCCCTCCCCAACCTGTGTGTGTGTGTCTCCAGACTCCCTCCTGTCCCTCCTGAAGTCCCCAGGTGGACAGTGAACACACCGCCTGTGTCTCTAACCTGTGTGTGTGTGTGTGTCTCCAGATGTGCCCTCCTGTGAAGTACAGTGGACAGTGAACACCCTCCTGTCCCTCCCCAACCTGTGTGTGTGTGTGTGTGTGTGTGTGTGTGTGTGTGTGTGTCCAGATGTGCTCCTGTCCCTCCCCAGGACAGTGAACACACCTCCAGTCTAACCTGTGTGTGTGTGTGTGTGTGTGTGTGTGTGTGTGTGTGTGTGTGTGTGTGTGTGTGTGTGTGTGTGTGTGTCTCCAGACTAACCCTCCTGTCCCTCCCCAGGTGTGTGTGTGTGTGGACAGTGAACACACCCTCCTCTCCCTCCCCAGTGTGTGTGTGTGTGTGTGTGTGTGTGTGTGTGTGTGTGTGTGTGTGTCTCCAGATGTGCGACCCTCCTGTCCCTCCCCAGGACAGTGAACACACCCAGACTAACCTCCTGTCCCCCCAGTGTGTGTGTGTGTGTGTGTGTGTGTCTGTCCTCCCCAGAGACTGTGTGTGTGTCTCCACAGTGAACACACCTGTCCCTCCCCAGGTGTGTGTGTGTGTGTGTGTGTGTGTGTGTGTGTGTGTGTGTGTGTGTCCAGATGTGCCTCCTGACCCTGTGAAGGTGTGTGTGACAGTGAACACACCCTCCTGTGTCTAACCCAGTGTGTGTGTGTGTCTCCCTCCTGTCCCTCCCTGTGAAGTGTGTGGACAGTGAACACACCTGTCCCTCCCCAACCTGTGTGTGTGTGTCTCCAGATGGGCTAGACTGTCCTGTCCCTCCAGTGAACACACCGTGTGTGTCCAGACTAACCTGTGTGTGTGTGTGTGTGTGTGTCCAGATGTGTGAGACTGTGAAGTCCTCGTGGACAGTGAACACACCTGTCCCTCCCCCCTGTGTGTGTGTGTGTGTGTGTGTGTCCAGATGTCCCTCCCCAGTGAAGTGTGTGGACAGTGAACCCCAGCCTGTCCCTAACCTGTGTGTGTGTGTGTGTCTCCAGATGGGCCTCCTGTCCCTCCCCAGGACAGTGAACACACCGACTAACCTCTAACCTGTGTGTGTCTCCCCAGATGGGCGTGTGTGTCTCCAGACAGTGAACACTCCTGTCCCTCCCCAACCTGTGTGTGTGTGTGTCTCCAGATGGGCTAGACTGTCCTGTCCCTCCCCAGGAACACACCGTGTGTGTGTCTCTAACCTGTGTGTGTGTGTGTCCCCAGATGTGCGAGACTGTGAAGTCGTGGACAGTGAACACACCTGTGTCCTAACCTGTGTGTGTGTGTGTGTCTCCCTCCTGTGCGAGACTGTGAAGTGTGTGGACAGTGAACACACCGCTGTGTCCCCCCTGTGTGTGTGTGTGTCCAGATGGGCCTCCCTGTGAAGTGTGTGTGACAGTGAACACACCCTCCTGTCTCTAACCTGTGTGTGTGTGTGTGTCCAGATGTGCGAGACTGTGAAGTACGTGGACAGTGAACACACCGCGGTGTCTAACCCCAGTGTGTGTGTGTGTGTGTGTGTGTGTCCAGATGTGCCTCCCCTGTGAAGTACGTGGACAGTGAACACACCCTCCTGTGTCTAACCTGTGTGTGTGTGTGTGTCCAGATGGGCGAGACTGTGAAGTCCAGTGAACACACCGGTGTGTGTCTCTAACCTGTGTGTGTCCCAGATGGGCCCTGTGAAGGTGTGTGGACAGTGAACACACCGCTCCTGTCTCTAACCTGTGTGTGTGTGTCTCCAGATGGGCGAGACTGTGAAGTACGTGGACAGTGAACACACCGCGGTGTGTCTCTAACCTGTGTGTGTGTGTGTCTCCAGATGTGCGAGACTGTGAAGTACGTGGACAGTGAACACACCGCGGTGTTCCTGAGGCTTCTGAACGAGCAGCGTCTGGAGGGCGAGCACTGTGACATCGCCGTGGTCGTGGAAGACGTGAAGTTCAGAGCTCACCGCTGCGTGCTCGCCGCCTGCTCCAACTACTTCAAGAAGCTCTTCAAGAAACACGAGGTACACACAGTACACACAGTACACGCAGTACTCTCCACACAACACGAGGTACACACAGTACACGCAGTACACGCAGTACTCTCCACACAACACGAGGTACACACAGTACATGCAGTACTCTCCACACAACACGAGGTACACACAGTACACACAGTACACGCAGTACCCTCCACACAACACGAGGTACACACAGTACACACAGTACACGCAGTACCCTCCACACAACACGAGGTACACACAGTACACACAGTACATGCAGTACTCTCCACACAACACGAGGTACACACAGTACACGCAGTACTCTCCACACAACACGAGGTACACACAGTACACGCAGTACACGCAGTACTCTCCACACAACACGAGGTACACGCACCATGTACTCTCCAGTACACGCTACAAGTACTTCTATCTACACCCTTCACTACATGAAACCCTTATTTATGTATCTTGATGTATGTATGTATCTGTTTTTAGTGTATCTGTACACACACGAGGTACTCGGCAGGTGGACAACTCCAGCAGTAATTAGATTACTCTCTGTCGGCAGGGAGACAACTCCAGCAGTAATCAGATTACTCTCTGTCGGCAGGTGGACAACTCCAGCAGTAATCAGATTACTCTCTGTCGGCAGGGGTACAACTCCACCAGTAATCAGATTACTCTCTATTGGCAGGTGGACAACTCCAGCAGTAATCAGATTACTCTCTGTTGGCAGGTGGACAACTCCACCAGTAATCAGATTACTCTCTGTCGGCAGGTGGACAACTCCAGCAGTAATCAGATTACTCTCTGTTGCAGGTGGACAACTCCAGCAGTAATCAGATTACTCTCTGTCGGCAGGGAGACAACTCCAGCAGTAATCAGATTACTCTCTGTTGCAGGTGGACAACTCCAGCAGTAATTAGATTACTCTCTGTCGTCAGGGGGACAACTCCACCAGTAATCAGATTACTCTCTGTCGGCAGGGAGACAACTCCAGCAGTAATCAGATTACTCTCTGTTGCAGGTGGACAACTCCAGCAGTAATCAGATTACTCTCTGTTGGCAGGTGGACAACTCCAGCAGTAATCAGATTACTCTCTGTCGGCAGGGAGACAACTCCAGCAGTAATCAGATTACTCTCTGTCGGCAGGGAGACAACTCCAGCAGTAATCAGATTACTCTCTGTCGGCAGGTGGACAACTCCAGCAGTAATCAGATTACTCTCTGTCGGCAGGTGGACAACTCCACCAGTAATCAGATTACTCTCTGTTGCAGGTGGACAACTCCAGCAGTAATCAGATTACTCTCTGTTGCAGGTGGACTCCAGCAGTAATCAGATTACTCTCTGTTGGCAGGTGGACAACTCCAGCAGTAATTAGATTACTCTCTGTCGGCAGGGGTACAACTCCAGCAGTAATCAGATTACTCTCTGTCGGCAGGGAGACAACTCCAGCAGTAATCAGATTACTCTCTGTTGGCAGGTGGACAACTCCAGCAGTAATTAGATTACTCTCTGTTGGCAGGTGGACAACTCCAGCAGTAATCAGATTACTCTCTGTCGGCAGGGGAGACAACTCCAGCAGTAATCAGATTACTCTCTGTTGGCAGGTGGACAACTCCAGCAGTAATTAGATTACTCTCTGTCGGCAGGGGTACAACTCCAGCAGTAATCAGATTACTCTCTGTTGGCAGGTGGACAACTCCAGCAGTAATTAGATTACTCTCTGTTGCAGGTGGACAACTCCAGCAGTAATCAGATTACTCTCTGTTGCAGGTGGACAACTCCAGCAGTAATCAGATTACTCTCTGTTGCAGGTGGACAACTCGTCTGTGATCGAGATCGACTTCATCCGGTCAGACATCTTTGAGGAGGTGTTGAACTACATGTACACGGCCAAGATCTCGGTCAAGAAACGAGACGTAAACCTGATGATGTCATCGGGGCAGATCCTCGGGATCCGCTTCCTCGACAAACTCTGCTCACAGGTAACGTTATACACCTTAATACACCTTAATACACCTTAATACACCTTAATACCTGCTCACAGGTAACGTTATACACCTTAATACACCTTTATACACCTTAATACACCTTTTATACACCTTAATACACCTTAATACACCTTTATACACCTTTTATACACCTTTATACCTGCTCACAGGTAACGTTATACACCTTAATACACCTTAATACACCTTTTATACACCTTTTATACACCTTAATACACCTTAATACACCTAAATACACCTTTATATACCTTTATACACCTTAATATACCTTAATACACCTTTATATACCTTAATATACCTTAATACACCTTTATACACCTTTTATACACCTTAATACACCTTAATACACCTTTTATACACCTTAATACACCTTAATACACCTTTTATACACCTTTATACCTGCTCACAGGTAACGTTATACACCTTAATACACCTTAATACACCTTTATACACCTTAATACACCTTTTATACACCTTAATACACCTTTTATACACCTTTTATACACCTTAATACACCTTAATACACCTTTTATACACCTTAATACCTGCTCACAGGTAACGTTATACACCTTAATACACCTTAATACACCTTTATACACCTTTTATACACCTTTATACACCTTTTATACACCTTAATACACCTTTTATACACCTTTATACACCTTTTATACACCTTTATACCTGCTCACAGGTAACGTTATACACCTTAATACACCTTAATACACCTTAATACACCTTAATACACCTTTTATACACCTTAATACACCTAAATACACCTTAATATACCTTAATACACCTTAATATACCTTAATACACCTTTATATACCTTAATATACCTTAATACACCTTTATACACCTTTATACACCTTAATACACCTTTATACACCTCTATATACCTTTATACACCTTAATATACCTTAATACACCTTTATATACCTTAATACACCTTAATACACCTTTATATACCTTAATGCACCTTAATACACCTTAATACACCTTTTATACACCTTTATACCTGCTCACAGGTAACGTTATACACCTTAATACACCTTAATACACCTTTATACACCTTAATACACCTTTTATACACCTTAATACACCTTTTATACACCTTAATACACCTTAATACCTGCTTACAGGTAGCGTTATACACCTTAATACACCTTCATATCTGCTCACAGGTAACTTTACACACTTGAATACACCTTTTATATATCTTAACATCTGCTCAAAGGTAACTTTATACACCAGAAAAGGTCTGTTGTTACCTGTCTGTTGTTTACCTGTCTGTTGTTACTTGTCTGTTTACCTGTCTGTTGTTTACCTGTCTGTTGTTTACCTGTCTGTTGTTACCTGTCTGTTGTTTACCTGTCTGTTGTTTACCGGTCTGTCGTTACCTGTCTGTCGTTACCTGTCTGTTGTTTACCTGTCTGTTGTTTACCGGTCTGTCGTTACCTGTCTGTTGTTACTTGTCTGTTGTTTACCTGTCTGTTGTTTACCTGTCTGTTGTTTACCGGTCTGTCGTTACCTGTCTGTTGTTTACCTGTCTGTTGTTTACCGGTCTGTTGTTTACCGGTCTGTTGTTTACCTGTCTGTTGTTACCTGTCTGTTGTTTACCGGTCTGTCGTTACCTGTCTGTTGTTTACCGGTCTGTTGTTTACCGGTCTGTTGTTTACCGGTCTGTCGTTACCTGTCTGTTGTTTACCTGTCTGTTGTTTACCGGTCTGTCGTTACCTGTCTGTTGTTTACCTGTCTGTCGTTACCTGTCTGTTGTTACTTGTCTGTTGTTTACCTGTCTGTCGTTACCTGTCTGTTGTTTACCTGTCTGTTGTTTACCTGTCTGTTGTTTACCTGTCTGTTGTTTACCTGTCTGTTGTTTACCTGTCTGTTGCTCCTCAGAAACGAGACGTGTCATCAGAGGACAAAGATAAGTTTCCGTACGACATCGTGAAGATGGCGCTGCCGCCTGAAGCTCAGCTGGCTGCTGACGCCGAGGTAACCAATCAATAATCAATAACAGCTGATCAATAATCAATAACAGCTGATCAATAATCAATAACAACAGCTGATCAATAATCAATAACAGCTGATTTGGTTTAGTTTATTTATTTAAAGAAACAGGGACAGCGTACAATAAACATTAACCCCGAGGGGAGAGATGCATAGTAGCAGGTTTTAGCTCAAGAGCTAATTTTCACCTGTAGTCCGTGGGCAGGCTGATCTTAACTAAATACACAATACATCAGACACACAGGAATAGTAAAATGTACATTAACCAAATAAAATATAAGAAAAGGTCATATTCAAACCTTTCATGTACTCAGATCTACTCTTATAGACCTCACACTTACACACACACATACATATATCTGGTCACATGTAAAAACATGTTCCACTGACGAGAAGCCACACTAGAAAAACATTTATTCTAACTGTTGTCCTGCATTCACCTCGCACTCTAGATCTAGTTGCTCGAGCCGTTATTAAAGAGCCCAGCTGATCAGTAACAGCTGATCAGTAACAGCTGATCAGTAACAGCTGATCAGTCACAGCTGATCAGTAACAGCTGATCAGTCACAGCTGATCAGTCACAGCTGATCAGTAACAGCTGATCAATAACAGCTGATCAGTAACAGCTGATCAGTCACAGCTGATCAGTAACAGCTGATCAGTCACAGCTGATCAGTAACAGCTGATCAGTAACAGCTGATCAGTAACAGCTGATCAGTAACAGCTGATCAGTCACAGCTGATCAGTAACAGCTGATCAATAATCAGTAACAGCTGATCAGTAACAGCTGATCAATAATCAGTAACAGCTGATCAATAATCAGTAACAGCTGATCAGTAACAGCTGATCAGTAACAGCTGATCAATAATCAGTAACAGCTGATCAGTAACAGCTGATCAATAATCAGTAACAGCTGATACAGATTCTACATATTCTGTAATGTTATCATGACTCTGTGTCTCTAACTGTCTCTCTCTCTAACTGTCTCTCTCTCTGTCTGTCTAACTGTCTCCCTCTCTAACTGTCTCTCTCTCTAACTGTCTCTCTCTGTCTCCCTCTCTAACTGTCTCTCTCTCTGTCTGTCTAACTGTCTCTCTCTCTAACTGTCTCTCTCTCTAACTGTCTCTCTGTCTGTCTCTAACTGTCTCTCTCTCTAACTGTCTCTAACTGTCTCCCTCTCTAACTGTCTCTCTCTCTGTCTGTCTCTAACTGTCTCCCTCTCTAACTGTCTCTCTCTCTCTCTGTCTCTAACTGTCTCCCTCTCTAACTGTCTCTCTCTCTGTCTGTCTCTAACTGTCTCCCTCTCTAACTGTCTCCCTCTCTAACTGTCTCCCTCTCTAACTGTCTCTCTCTGTCTGTCTCTAACTGTCTCTCTCTCTAACTGTCTCTCTCTCTGTCTGTCTCTAACTGTCTCTCTCTCTAACTGTCTCTCTCTCTGTCTGTCTCTAACTGTCTCCCTCTCTAACTGTCTCTCTCTCCCTCTCTAACTGTCTCTCTCTCTCTCTCTAACTGTCTGTCTCTCTCTCTAAAGATGACGGACAGACGTCTGTCATCTTGGATTTTGTGCAAAACGTTCTGGTTTATAAACTCTGTGTGTGTGTGTGTGTGTGTGTGTGTGTGTGTGTGTGTGTGTGTGTGTGTGTGTGTGTGTGTGCGCGCGCGCACGTGTAGGTTCTCGGGGAGCATGATGACACACACACCACAGATGACCTCGTCGAGGCATCGGCCAATCAGGAGCTAGATAAGTCTCCCAGTGCAGCTTTGCGTGTCCAGGAAGCCATCCTGAAAGAATTGACCAATGAGGACGTACACAAGGTAATACACCAAGGTTAGAGGAAGATCCTTTTAGTTTAACATGAAACAGCCCCGAAATCACCATCACCAGACTCCACCAGACTCCATGTAAATAATCAGGACTTTTATTATCGCAAAACACTCTTTATTCAAAGTGGACAGAAATTAAATAAAACTACCAAAAGCCGCCTTGGTTCATCTTTCCACTGTTCCAACAATCACCACTCTGGTTTGGTTAAAATAAACCCTTAATTCACCCATTTACATGTGGAGATATGCTGGCTCTATACACGCTAAAAGTCCTGATTATTACATGGAGTCTGGTGGAGATATGCTGGCTCTATACACGCTAAAAGTCCTGATTATTTACATGGAGTCTGGTGGAGATATGCTGGCTCTATACACGCTAAAAGTCCTGATTATTACATGGAGTCTGGTGGAGATATGCTGGCTCTATACACGCTAAAAGTCCTGATTATTTACATGGAGTCTGGTGGAGATATGCTGGCTCTATACACGCTAAAAAGTCCTGATTATTTACATGGAGTCTGGTGGAGATATGCTGGCTCTATACACGCTAAAAGTCCTGATTATTTACATGGAGTCTGGTGGAGATATGCTGGCTCTATACACGCTAAAAGACCTGATTATTTACATGGAGTCTGGTGGAGATATGCTGGCTCTATACACGCTAAAAGTCCTGATTATTTACATGGAGTCTGGTGGAGATATGCTGGCTCTATACAAGCTAAAAGTCCTGATTATTTACATGGAGTCTGGTGGAGATATGCTGGCTCTATACACGCTAAAAGTCCTGATTATTTACATGGAGTCTGGTGTAGTTTGGTGATGGTGATTTCGGGGCTGTTTCATGTTAAACTAAAAGGATCTTACTCTTTAACTAAAAGCTCTATCTCTGTAGGGATCCATCCCATAATGTTGTCAGACACTTAGAATAATAATCTGAGTCTGTCAGCAGGAACAACAGAACTTTTAGTGACTCTAACTGCTGCTGAACATTAGTCCTGTAGGGTTACATTACAGCTCGGTTCTGGTTTAATACTGGACCAGTTTCAGACACTCAGACACACACACACACACACACACACACACACACACTCAGACACACACACACTCAGACACACACACACACACACACACACACACACACACACACACACAGACACACACACACACACACACACACACACACACACACAGACACACACACACACACACACACACACACACACACACACACACACACACACACACACACACACACACACACACACACACACTCAGACACACGCACACACACTCAGACACACGCACACACACTCAGACACACGCACACACACTCAGACACACACACACACAGACACACACACACACACACACACTCAGACACACACACACAGACACACACACACACTCAGACACACACACACAGACACACAGACAGACACACACACACACACACACTCAGACACACACACACACACACACACACACACACACTCAGACACACACACACACACACACACACACACACACACACACACACACACACTCAGACACACACACACAGACACACACACACACTCACACACACACACACACACACACACACACACAGACACACACACACACACACACACTCAGACACACACACACACACACACACACACACACACACACTCAGACACACACACACACACACACACACACACACACAGACACACACACACACACTCAGACACACACACACACACAGACACACACACACACACACACACACACACACACGGAGACAGAGGTTGAAAGGACCCTATTAAAGCAGGCCTGTGAAGAAGTAGTGAGTGTTTGAAACGGACCATGTGACCTGTGCAGGTGACCTGCTATGACCAGGATGTGGTGGCGGAGATGGAGGCGGAGCCTAAGGAACTGGGGGCGGAGCACCACGGCGCCCAGACGCTGGCGTTTGCCGACAGTATCGGCGAGGTGAAGGACGAGCAGCCGCCCGGTTGGACCACGGCCACCGCCGACATGAAGTTTGAGTATCTGCTGTACGGACACCGAGAGACGCTCAACTGCCCCGTCTGTGGCAAGAGCTTCCTGGACGAGAGCCGGCTCAGGTACGCACAACACAGGAGTAACACACAGGAGTAACACACAGGGGTAACACACAGGGGTAACACACAGGGTACACACAGGGTAGGGGTACACACAGGGTAACACACAGGAGTAACACTACACACAGGGGTACACACAGGGGTAACACACACTACACACAGGGGTAACACACAGGGGTAACACACACTACACACAGGGGTAACACACAGGAGTAACACGCACTACACACAGGGGTAACACACAGGGGTAACACACACTACACACAGGGGTAACACACAGGAGTAACACACAGGGGTAACACACACTACACACAGGGGTAACACACAGGGGTAACACACACTACACACAGGGGTAACACACAGGGGTAACACACACACACAGGGGTAACACACAGGGTAACACACAGGGTAACACACACACACAGGGTAACACACAGGGTAACACACAGGGGTAACACACACTACACACAGGGGTAACACACAGGGGTAACACACAGGGGTAACACACACTACACACAGGGGTAACACACAGGGGTAACACACAGGGGTAACACAC
>NW_021166696.1:27500-32500 GCF_004354835.1 Perca flavescens
ACCGTGTCTCACCTGTCTCTCTCTCTACCGGTCTGTCTCTAACGTGTCTCAACTGTCTCTCTCGTTCTACCGGTCTGTCTCTACCTGTCTCACCTGTCTCTCGCTTTACCTGTCTGTCTATCTACCTGTCTCACCTGTCTCTACCTGTCTGTCTCTCTACCTGTCTCACCTGTCTCTCTCGCTCTACCTGTGAGATTTCTGTCTATCTACCGTGTCTCACCTGTCTCTCTCTCGCTCTACCTGTTTGTCTCTCTACCATGTCTCACCTCTCTCTCGCTCGCTCTACTTGTCTGTCTCTACCTGTCTCTCTCTCGCTCTACCTGTCTGTCTCTCTACCGTGTCTCACCTTTCTGTCTCTCTCTCTACCTGTCTGTCTCTACCGTGTCTCACCTGTCTCTCTCTCTACCTGTCTGTCTCTACCGTGTCTCACCTGTCTCTCTCTCTACCTGTCTGTCTCTACCGTGTCTCACCTGTCTCTCTCTCTACCTGTCTGTCTCTACCGTGTCTCACCTCTCTCTTTCTCTACCTGTCTGTCTCTACCGTGTCTCACCCGTCTCTCTCTCTCTACCTGTCTGTCTGCAGGCATTTAAACACAAGTCTCACCTGAAGGACCACGAGAGGAGACACCGAGGAGAGAAACCGTTCGTCTGTCCGTCCTGCACCAAAGCCTTCGCCAAGGTAACCATGGAAACCCTCTCCCCAACATCCCATCATCAACAGTTCAGGGTAGCGTTAGGTCATCCCAGCCAATGGGCTCCCAGAGATACTCAACGAGCCAATAGGATCCATCCAATAATATCCTGTCAGTAGAAAACCTGGCTACAGCGCTGCTGTCTGTGTGTTACCGTGGTGAGTTCAGTGTCTGCGCGGTGAGTTCAGTGTCCTCGCGATGAGTTCAGTGCCCTCGCGGTGAGTTCAGTGTCCTCGCGGTGAGTTTAGTGTCCTCGCGGTGAGTTTAGTGTCCTCGCGGTGAGTTCAGTGTCCTCGCGATGAGTTTAGTGTCCTCGCGATGAGTTCAGTGCCCTCGCGGTGAGTTCAGTGCCCGTGCGGTGAGTGTGGTGAGTTCAGTGCCCTCGCGGTGAGTTTAGTGTCCTCGCGATGAGTTCAGTGTCCTCGCGATGAGTTTAGTGTCCTCGCGATGAGTTCAGTGCCCTCGCGGTGAGTTCAGTGCCCGTGCGGTGAGTGTGATGAGTTTAGTGTCCTCGCGGTGAGTTCAGTGTCCTCGCGATGAGTTTAGTGTCCTCGCGATGAGTTCAGTGCCCTCGCGGTGAGTTCAGTGCCCGTGTGGTGAGTTCAGTGCCCGTGCGGTGAGTTCAATGTTTGCGCGGTGAGTTCAGTGTTTGCGCGGTGAGTTCAGTGTTTGCGCGGTGAGTTCAGTGTCTGCGCCGGTGAGTTCAGTGTCTCTCTGTGGTGAGTTCAGTGTCTCTGTGTTTGTCCCGTGGTGAGTTCAGTGTCTCTGTGTTTGTCCCGTGGTGAGTTCAGTGTCTCTCTGTGTTTCCAGGCGTCTGATCTGAAGCGCCACGAGAACAACATGCACAACGAGAGGAAACAGCTGCAGAGCGACACGGAGACGCTGCAGGCCGCCGCCATGGCCGCTGAGGAGCAACATCTGGACAGCATCAGCTGATCCTAACATCTGGACAGCATCAGCTGATCCTAACATCTGGACAGCATCAGCTGATCCTAACATCTGGACAGCATCAGCTGATCCTAACATCTGGACAGCATCAGCTGGACAGCATCAGCTGATCCTAACATCTGGACAGCATCAGCTGATCCTAACATCTGGACAGCATCAGCTGATCCTAACATCTGGACAGCATCAGCTGATCCTAACATCTGGACAGCATCAGCTGATCCTAACATCTGGACAGCATCAGCTGATCCTAACATCTGGACAGCATCAGCTGGACAGCATCAGCTGATCCTAACATCTGGACAGCATCAGCTGGACAGCATCAGCTGATCCTAACATCTGGACAGCATCAGCTGATCCTAACATCTGGACAGCATCAGCTGATCCTAACATCTGGACAGCATCAGCTGATCCTAACATCTGGACAGCATCAGCTGGACAGCATCAGCTGATCCTAACATCTGGACAGCATCAGCTGGACAGCATCAGCTGATCCTAACATCTGGACAGCATCAGCTGGACAGCATCAGCTGATCCTAACATCTGGACAGCATCAGCTGATCTTAAAGGCACACTACACATCTTTCCCTCTTGGGTCCCCCTACAGGTGGTCTCATGGAACTACAGCTGTAGTTCCATGAGACCACCTGTAGGGGGACCCAGGAGGGACAGGTTGCGTAGTCTACCTTTTTAACATCTGGAAACATCAGCTGTTCCTAACATCTGGAAACATCAGCTGTTCCTAACAGCATGTGGGTGACCCAGGAGTCGGCAGACTTCCTCCCAGACTTTCTTCATAATGTCCCAGAACGGATTCCACTCACAGCGCGTCAGACTCGAGGGTTTAACTCTTAATTAATTTAGGTTTGGGCCCGTCCATCACGCCTCACTCAGAAGCAGAATTTTGGCCGATTTCTCAAATTTGAGAATCTGAAGCGGAGAAGAGTTTTCATATAAACTCTGGTCTCTGTCAGGCTGGGTTTTTCTAAACTCTTGTGATGGTTAAGGAACCCATTGCTGACTTTTCAAGGGCTTTATGTCGACCGAAGTTGGACATAAAGCCCTTAAACGAGACAAAGGAGGCAAGAAAATGGTGCAAAAAGTGACAAATGTTTAATAAAAGTGACAAATGTTTAATAAAAGTGACAGATGTTTAATAAAAGTGACAAATGTTTAATTAAAGTAACAAATGTTTAATAAAAGTGACAAAGAAAGCCACAAAAAGTCTGAAAAAGCAACATCAAATGACCACACAAAGCGATCTGCTATACTCCAGCGGAGGGTATTTAAACTGAACGTGTTTGGCCCTCGAGTGAAAGGGAGTTTGACTCCCCGTCTGTTAAATCCTCCCGTTTTTCATCCTAAAACTGTAAAAATAAATCAAACCATCCACAGATTCTGTGTAGACGATCATATTTCCACCGTGAGTCTTTATGGATTCTTTGTTTAACGCAGACTCTGGGTGGAGTTCTGATTCTGGAGAAACTGTCGTTTCCCACTGTGGATCAGGGACCCTGAACTGACTTTTAACCTGAGCCGATGACATCAGCGATCATGTGATCAACGCGGTGAACATGGCCGCCGCCTCTGGCCTCATGTATGATTTGTAACTTTGTGTGTCTGTAAATGTTTAGAATAAGTTTGTCCCTCTCTACCAAACTGTGTGTACAGGAAACGGTGGGTTCAAGGCCCTGGCTCTGTGTGGGATATTAAAGGCTTCTGTTCAGTTTAATGAGCAGAGCTGCTGACTTTTAACCAATAAACAGATTCTTTTCTTTATTTCAGCACCGACATTATCTCTACTTACTGTAAACAAAGTCCAGACTCCCACCAGCTACCTGCATTAAATCAGATTTAGGAGAAACCCCCCTGAACAAAGATCGTTGGAACATTTTGAGAAAATAAAAGTTGAAATATTGCAAACAAACAACAAAAAAAGTCACAAAATCTGGAAATTTTGTGAAATTTTTTCAAAAACACAAAATAATTGTTTGATATTACAAGAAAATAGTCCAAAAAGTTTTTGGAAAAAAAACTGAATATTTTGAGAAAATGAAGGTCAGCTGATTTTTATTAAAAAGTTTAAATATTTTGAGAATTAATGTGGGAGCACCTGACTAAAGATCATTGGATTTATTTATTTTTAAGATTATTTTTTGGGCATGTTTAGGCCTTTATTGACAGGACAGATACAGGCATGTAAGGGGAGAGAAGTAGACCTCTATATATGGGCGCCCACTCTACCAACTGAGCTAACCGGGCGCCCCATCACTGGATTTCTTTCATGAATAAATGTCTAAATATTACGAGAGATAAATGCCAAACACAGCTGACGAACAAACTCGTCTGTGAGATTATTTATAATAAAAACACTTTTCTTAAATGAGTTTTGAAGTTTGAGTGAGCTGTAGGAACCGACTCTGACCAGCAGGGGGAGACACACATGTTTTAATATTAGCAAGTTATTACATCATCAATATCAACCATTCCTCTGATTCTGATAGTTACACACACACACAGAGAGACTGACACACACACACACACAGACACACACACACACACAGAGAGACTGACACACACACACACACACACACACACAGAGACACACACAGACACACACACAGACACACACACACACACACACACACACACACACACACACACACACACACACACACACACAGAGACTGACACACACACACACACACACACACACACACACACAGACTGACACACAGACACACACACACACACACACACACACACAGAGACACACACACACAGAGAGAGCACACAGACACACACACACACACAGAGAGACACACAGACACACACACAGACACACACACACACACACACACACACACAGAGAGACTGACACACACACACAGAGACTGACACACAGACACACACACAGAGAGACACACACACACACACACACACACACAGAGACTGACACACACACACACACACACAGAGACACACACAGACACACACACACACAGAGACACACACACACACACACACACACACACACAGAGAGACACACACACACACACACACACACACACACACACACACACACACAAAAGAGTCTGACAACATTATGGGATGGATCCCTACAGAGATAGACCTTTTAGTTAAAGAGTAAGATCCTTTTAGTTTAACATGAAACAGCCCGAAATCACCATCAACAACTACACCAGACTCCATGTAAATAATCAGGACTTTTAGCGTGTATAGAGCCAGCATATCTCCACCAGACTCCATGTAAATAATAAGGACTTTTAAGCGTGTATAGAGCCAGCATATTTCCACCAGACTCCATGTAAATAATCAGGACTTTTAGTGTGTATAGAGCCAG
>NW_021166696.1:42500-45000 GCF_004354835.1 Perca flavescens
GTGTACCCAGTAAGGAGCGGTAGGTAGACAGGTGTGTGTGTGTGTGTGTGTGTGTGTGTGTGTGTGTGTGTGTGTGTGTGTGTGTGCCAGTAAGGAGCGGTAGGTAGACAGTGTGTGTGTGTGTGTGTGTGTGTACCCAGGTGTGTGTGTGTGTGTGTGTGTGTGTACCCAGTAAGGAGCAGGTAGACAGGTGTGTGTGTGTGTGTGTGTGTGTACCCAGTAAGGAGCGGTGGGTAGACAGGTGTGTGTGTGTGTGTGTGTGTGTGTACCCAGTAAGGAGCAGTAGGTAGACAGGTGTGTGTGTGTGTGTGTGTGTGTGTGTGTGTGTAGCCAGTAAGGAGGCGGTAGGTAGACAGGTGTGTGTGTGTGTGTGTGTGTGTACCCAGTAAGGAGCGGTAGGTAGACAGGTGTGTGTGTGTGTGTGTGTGTGTGTGTGTGTGTGTGTGTGTAGCCAGTAAGGAGTGTGTGTGTAGACAGGTGTGTGTGTGTGTGTGTGTGTGTGTGTGTGTGTGTGTATACCCAGTAAGGAGCGGTAGGTAAACAGGTGTGTGTGTGTGTGTGTGTGTGTGTGTGTGTACCCAGTAAGGAGCGGTAGGTAGACAGGTGTGTGTGTGTGTGTGTGTGTGTGTCTGTGTGTGTGTGTGTGTGTGTGTGTGTGTGTGTGTGTGTGTACCCAGTAAGGAGCGGTAGGTAGACAGGTGTGTGTGTGTGTGTGTGTGTGTGTGTGTGTGTGTACCCAGTAAGGAGGAGGTAAGTAGACAGGTGTGTGTGTGTGTGTGTGTGTGTGTGTGTGTGTACCCAGTAAGGAGCAGTAGGTAGACAGGTGTTTTGTGTGTGTGTGTGTGTACCCAGTAAGGAGCGGTGTGGTAGACAGGTGTGTGTGTGTGTGTGTGTGTGTGTGTGTGTGTGTGTGTGTGTGTGTGTGTACCCAGTAAGGAGCAGTAGGTAGACAGGTGTTTGTGTGTGTGTGTGTGTACCCAGTAAGGAGCGGTAGGTAGACAGGTGTGTGTGTGTGTGTGTGTGTGTGTGTGTGTGTGTAAGGAGGAGCAGTAAGTAGACAGGTGTGTGTGTGTGTGTGTGTGTGTGTGTGTGTACCCAGTAAGGAGCGGTAGGTAGACAGGTGTGTGTGTGTGTGTGTGTGTGTGTGTGTAAGGAGCAGTAGGACAGGTGTGTGTGTGTGTGTGTGTGTGTGTGTGTGTGTGTGTGTGTAAGGAGCGGTAGGTAGACAGGTGTGTGTGTGTGTGTGTGTGTGTGTGTACCCAGTAAGGAGCGGTAGGTAGACAGGTGTGTGTGTGTGTGTGTGTGTGTGTGTGTGTAGTAAGGAGCAGTGGTAGACAGGTGTGTGTGTGTGTGTGTGTGTGTGTGTGTGTGTACCCAGTAAGGAGCGGTAGGTAGACAGGTGTGTGTGTGTGTGTGTGTGTGTGTGTACCCAGTAAGGAGCGGTAGGTAGACAGGTGTGTGTGTGTGTGTGTGTGTGTGTGTGTGTGTGTGTGTGTGTGTGTGTGTGTGTGTGTGTACCAGTAAGGAGCGGTAGGTAGACAGGTGTGTGTGTGTGTGTGTGTGTGTGTGTGTGTGTGTGTGTGTGTGTACCCAGTAAGGAGCGGTAGGTAGACAGGTGTGTGTGTGTGTGTGTGTGTGTGTGTACCCAGTAAGGAGCGGTAGGTAGACAGGTGTGTGTGTGTGTGTGTGTGTGTGTGTGTGTGTGTGTGTGTGTGTGTACCCAGTAAGGAGCGGTAGGTAGACAGGTGTGTGTGTGTGTGTGTGTGTGTGTGTGTGTACCAAGTAAGGAGCGGTAGGTAGACAGGTGTGTGTGTGTGTGTGTGTGTGTGCCCAGTAAGGAGTAGGTAGACAGGTGTGTGTGTGTGTGTGTGTGTGTGTGTGTGTGTGTGTGTGTGTGTACAGTAAGGAGCGGTAGGTAGACAGGTGTGTGTGTGTGTGTGTGTGTGTGTGTGTGTAAGGAGCGCGGTAGGTAGACAGGTGTGTGTGTGTGTGTGTGTGTGTGTGTGTGTGTGTGTGTCCCAGTAAGGAGCGGTAGGTAGACAGGTGTGTGTGTGTGTGTGTGTGTGTGTGTGTGTGTACCCAGTAAGGAGCGGTAGGTAGACAGGTGTGTGTGTGTGTGTGTGTGTGTGTGTGTGTGTGTGTGTGTGTGTGTGTGTAAGGAGCGGTAGACAGGTGTGTGTGTGTGTGTGTGTGTGTGTGTGTGTGTGTACCCAGTAAGGAGCGGTAGGTAGTGTGTGTGTGTGTGTGTGTGTGTGTGTGTGTGTGTGTGTGTGTGTGTGTGTGTGTGTGTGTGTGTGTGTGTAAGGAGCGGTAGGTAGACAGGTGTGTGTGTGTGTGTGTGTGTGTGTACCCAGTAAGGAGCGGTGGGTAGACAGGTGTGTGTGTGTGTGTGTGTGTGTGTGTGTGTGTGTGTGTGTGTGTACAGTAAGGAGCGGTAGGTAGACAGGTGTGTGTGTGTGTGTGTGTGTGTGTGTGTGTGTACCAGTAAGGAGCGGTAGGT
>NW_021166696.1:50000-55802 GCF_004354835.1 Perca flavescens
GGTACTGTCGGGTACTGTCGGGTACTGTCGGCTCGGCTACTGTCGGGTACAGTTGGCTCGGTCGGGTACTGTCGGCTCGGTACTGTCGGTACTGTCGGGTACCGCCGGGTACTGTCGGGTACCGTCGGCTCGGTACCGTCGGCTCGGTCGGGTACTGTCGGCTCGGGTACTGCCGGCTTGGGTCGGGTACTGTCGGGTACTGTCGGGTACTGTCAGCTAAGGTACTGTCGGGTCCGGCGGGCTCGGGTACTGTCGGGTACTGTTGGGTACTGTTGGGTACTGTCGGTTACTGTTGAGTACTGTCGGGTACTGTTGGGTACTGTCGGGTACTGTCGGGCTCGGGTTGGGTACTGTCGGCTCGGGTACTGTAGGGTAATGTCGGGTACTGTCGGGTACTGTCGGGCTCGGGTACTGTCGGGTACTGTTGGGTGCTGTTGGGTACTGTCGGTTACTGTTGAGTACTGTCGGGTACTGTCGGGCTCGGGTACTGTCGGGTACTGTCTGGCTCGGGTACTGTCGGGTACTGTTGGGTACTGTCGGGTACTGTCTGGCTCGGGTACTGTCGGCTCGGGTACTGTCGGGTACTGTGGGGTACTGTTGGGTACTGTCGGCTCGGGTACTGTTGGGTACTGTTGGGTACTGTCGGGCTCGGGTACTGTCGGGTACTGTTGGGTACTGTCGGGTACTGTTGGGTACTGTTGGGTACTGTTGGGTACTGTCGGCTCGGGTACTGTCGGGTACTGTCAGGTACTGTCAGGTACTGTTGGCTCGGGTCGGGTACTGTTGGGTACTGTCGGGTACTTTAGGGTACTGTTGGCTGGGGTACTGTTGGGTACTGTTGGGTACTGTTGGGTACTGTCTGGCTAAGGTACTGTTGGGTACTGTCGGGTACTGTCGGGTACTGTCGGGCTTGGGTACTGTCGGGTACTGTTGGGTACTGTCTGGTACTGTCGGGTACTGTTGGGTACTGTCGGGTACTGTTGGGTACTGTCTGGCTCGGGTACTGTCGGGTACTGTCGGGTACTGTCTGGCTCGGGTACTGTCGGGTACTGTTGGGTACTGTTGGGTACTGTTGGGTACTGTCTGGCTCGGGTACTGTCTGGCTCGGGTACTGTCGGGTACTGTTGGGTACTGTCGGCTCGGGTACTGTCGGGCTCGGGTACTGTTGGGCTCGGGTACTGTCGGCTCGGGTACTGTCGGCTCGGGTACTGTCGGGTACTGTTGGGTACTGTTGGGTACTGTCGGCTCGGGTACTCTCGGGTACTGTTGGATCGGGTACTGTCGGGTACTGTCGGGGTCGGGTACTGTTGGGTAATGTCGGGTACTGTCGGGGTCGGGTACTGTTGGGTACTGTCGGGTACTGTCGGGTACTGTTGGGTACTGTCGGCTCGGGTACTGTTGGGTACTGTCGGCTCGGGTACTGTCGGGTTCTGTCGGGCTCGGGTACTGTTGGGTACTGTTGGGCACTGTTGGGTACTGTTGGGTACTGTTGGCTCGGGTACTGTCGGGTACTGTCGGGTACTGTCAGCTCGGGTACTGTTGGGTACTGTCGGGTACTGTTGGGTACTGTTGGGTACTGTTGGGCACTGTTGGGCACTGTTGGGTACTGTTGGGTACTGTCGGCTCGGGTACTGTCGGGTACTGTCGGGTACTGTCGGGTACTGTCAGCTCAGGTACTGTCTGGTACTGTTGGGTACTGTTGGGTACTGTCGGGTACTGTCGGGTACTGTTGGGTACTGTCGGCTCGGGTACTGTCGGGTACTGTTGGGTACTGTCGGCTTGGGTTGGGTCCCATCCTCTAGTCCAGTGGTTCCCAACCTGGGGTCTGGGCACCCCCAGGGGGGGCGGCAAAGATCACAGGGGGGGCGCAAGTCTTTATCTAGTTTGAGGTTGAGGTAAAAAAAGAAAATATTTGCACATGTTAAACAAATTATAATAATACACTAGAATATATAATGTATACAAAAGTCTGTCTGAAAACTATATTTTGTTGTATGCTTGTTTTTCCTGCCGACACGGCATCACTATTTTATGAATGAAACATGGCGGAGAAATGTAACGGTGCTGATAACTGCTCTGTATCAAAAACGAAAGTAAGGCTTCATCTCGAGAGTTACCTCAACTTCGTTTTCGGGGGGGGGGCTCAGCTTTTCTTAGACATGAGTAGGGGGGTGCCAAGGAAAAAGGTTGGGAACCACTGCTCTAGTCCCCACCTGGGTGAAGACGTCCCGGACGTCTCTGATTGGCTGCCTGTTTCGGGTCTTCAGCGTCTCCGTGTAGTTGTCCAGCCTCCTCCTCACCGTGGCTGCTTGTTGCCGTGTCAACGTGGACAGCAGCGCCTCGGTAACGGACCCGGCAACCAGCGGCGCCTCCTCCTCTGAGGACGGTCCGGTTACCAGGGAGGATAACCCCGCCTCCTTAAGCCACGCCTCCTCTAGCTCCACCTCTGGTAGAGAGACAGACAGGCGGAGAGACAGACAGGAGGAGAGATAGACAGTTAGTGAGACAGACAGGCAGAGAGACAGACAAAGAGAGACAGACAGTAGGAGAGACAGACAGAGAGATAGACAGTTAGATACAGACAGAGAGAGATAGACAGTTAGAGAGACAGACAAAGAGACAGACAGGCAGAGAGATAGACAGTTAGATATTTATTGATTTATTTGACAGGGACCATGCATATTTATGAACATAGTATAAAAACACCACGTAAATATGAATTAGTTAAAATAACTACTTTCCATCTGCAGTCCCTAGGCAGGTCATACAGAGCTCATTCACTACGTTACATTAAAAGGTACACATAGTAGTGACATAAACAAAACAAATAAGCAAAACAAAACAGAAATGCATGATGCACGATACATGACAAGACATTATTCTTCCACCTCTATACTGCATTCGATTTACCAGTGAAAGTACATGAATAAAGAAATGTGTGACTGCGTGCCTCTTTGGTTTTCTAGAAGCCTCTGTTTAAAATGAGTTTTAAAAGTGTTGAAAGTAGGACCCTCTCTTATTATGAGGGTCAAACTATTCCAGAGTTTACCTCCTAGTATTGACAATACGTTTTGTCCAATAGTGGTGCACAGTCCCCTTTACAGAGGCCCGTGTACTTCCTCCGCTTTCAAGTCTCCGAATGAAGTCACGCAGCGGAGGGGGGCGAGATCATATAACCCTTAATACATCAAACAAGCATACCTAAAATCTTTAAAATTTTCAAAACTTTAAAATGTTTGTCTCTGTAAGATATCGCAATGGTGAAACGACAATGCCTTTTTATCAAATAGTTTTTATGGCTTTATTAAATAGAGATTCAATGCTTTTAAGAGTAGTTATACTAGTTAGTGACCAGTTAGCAAAACAATACTCAATATGTGTGTGTGTGTGTGTGTGTCTTTTTGTGTGTGTGTGTTTGTGTGTGTGTGTGTGTGTGTCTTTTGTGTGTGTGTGTGTGTGTGTGTGTGTCTCTTTGTGTGTGTGTGTTTGTGTGTGTGTGTGTGTGTGTCTCTTTGTGTGTGTGTGTGTGTCTTTTGTGTGTGTGTGTGTGTGTGTGTGTGTGTGTGTGTGTGTGTGTGTGTGTGTGTGTGTGTGTGTGTGTGTGTGTGTGTGTGGTGTGTGTGTGTGTGTGTGTGTGTGTGTGTGTCTCTTTGTGTGTGTGTGTGTGTGTGTGTGTGTGTGTGTGTGTCTTTGTGTGTGTGTGTGTGTGTGTGTGTGTCTCTTTGTGTGTGTGTGTGTGTGTGTGTGTGTGTGTGTGTGTGTGTATGTATGTGTGAGGACGTACCGTCCATACTCTTCTTCTCCTCCTCTTCCTCCTCCTCTTCCTCACCCTCCTCCTCCTCCTCAATGCTCCGCACTTCTCTCCAGTAGGTTTCCATGGCAACGCGCCTGGGGTCAGAGGTCAACATCCTGCACACACACACACACACACACACACACACACACACACAGGAAGTGTATCCAGTCGGCCAATCAGAGATAAGCATGGTGAAATATCACGTTTATAATTTTCAGTGTTTGCCAGTGACTCCACACCTGCCAGGGAGGGAGGGGCCTAACATGGGGGGGGGTCTACAGCATGACATCATTCAGGTAGTTTAGGAATCTGTGACACGTTTTAAAGCTGTGAAACCAGAGTTTATATTCAGATTAAATATTTATGATGAGTGGAAGGAAGTCTCTTCCTCATCGATCAGTGTGTGTGTGTCTCTGTGTGTGTGTGTGTGTGTTTGTGTGTGTGTGTGTGTGTGTGTGTGTGTCTCTGTGTTTGTATGTGTGTGTGTGTGTGTGTGTGTCTGTGTTTGTATGTGTGTGTGTGTGTGTTTGTGTGTGTGTATGTGTGTGTGTCTCTGTGTATATGTTTGTGTGTGTGTCTCTATGTGTGTGTGTGTGTATCTTTGTGTGTGTGTGTGTGTCTGTGTGTTTGTATGTGTGTGTGTGTGTGTGTGTGTCTCTGTGTGTGTGTGTCTCTGTGTGTGTGTGTCTCTGTGTTTATGTGTGTGTGTCTCTGTGTGTGTGTGTGTGTGTGTGTGTGTGTTTGTGTGTGTGTGTGTGTATGTGTGTGTGTGTGTGTCTCTGTGTGTATGTGTGTGTGTGTGTCTCTATGTGTGTGTGTGTGTGTCTCTTTGTGTGTGTGTGTGTGTCTGTTTGTGTGTGTGTGTGTGTCTCTGTGTGTGTCTCTGTGTGTGTGTATCTGTGTTTCTATGTGTGTGTGTGTGTGTCTGGGTGTGTCTGTGTGTGTGTGTGTGTGTGTGTGTGTGTGTGTGTGTGTGTGTGTGTGTGTGTCTGCTCTGTATGTGTGTGTTTGTGTGTGTGTTGGGGGGGAACCTCGGTCTAATGGTTTGGGTTCCCAGGGGAGGACAAAGTGGGGTGCGCAGGCTAACGCCAGCTCTCCATTAGGAGGAAATGGACGGTGTCGGCCAATCAGAGCAAAGTGTTTTCACTCAGACAGAAATCTGAGACGTTAAACTCTGAAAACCACACGAACAAACAGCTGACTCTGGAGCTCATATATTTACTCAGAGTTACTCAAATTTAAGTTACAGTACACATTACAGTACACATTATACTGTAGTACACATTATACTGTAGTACACATTATACTGTAGTACACATTATACTGTAGTTGTGTCTCTGTACATTATAGAGAGTTAGTTATTTGCAGTGTTGGGAGTAACACGTTACAAAAGTAACGCGATTACAGTAATGTATTCCTTTTTGCAGTAACGCAGGAATATATATTACTGATTCTATTTTGGTAATATTATACTCGTTACAGTCTCAGTAACGCGAGTCACAACGTATTTTAACGCAATATTTAGAGGTGTTTTTATTTTTTTAAGAATTCACCAACAACGTGACACATTTCTTCACAGGTGAGCATTACTTCCTGTTTGTGTATTCGATGGCTGAGGCGACTGCAGAGACAGATACATTAGGGAGATGGACATTATTTTCAGGAGTTATTACGCTGCGTTGAAGCGAGCTGTCCCGTCACTGTTCCCTGTGGTCAGAACCAGAACCAGGGGGGGGGGTAAGCTTCGCTTCACAACTGGAACCTCCTATGGCTCCATTCTGATGCTACCAACCATCACCTCCCGTTAGCATCCCATTGACTCCCATTCATTCTGATGCTACCAACCATCACCTCCCGTTAGCATCCCATTGACTCCCATTCATTCTGATGCTACCAACCATCACCTCCCGTTAGCATCCCATTGACTCCCATTCATTCTGATGCTACCAACCATCACCTCCCGTTAGCATCCCATTGACTCCCATTCATTCTGATGCTACCAAGCC
>NW_021166697.1:0-50210 GCF_004354835.1 Perca flavescens
GATATTGTGATTCAGGGAAACAGCTGTTCTCACTGTAGCATTTCTTCTGTGAAAGTCCCAGGTCCGTGTAGGAAAAGTCACTTGTCATGCTTTGGGACCAGATATTTAATTCAGCTGAGTGGATGAGAAGCTCGAAAATTTGTCATTTACATATTAATTTGCATGTCACAGTAGATCTGTTTCAGTGTGATTTTGTTAAGCTGCAGTGTCTCTGGTGTCTCAGCACACATTGTTAAATGTGAATGTCACTGCCTGTTGGTAAAGGACCTTGCAAAAAATGTGTTTCATCATTGGGTCACTTCAGGAGCAATGCCGACCCTGTTTATTGTTTTATTGTTCTTTCATCAATCCATTCATTTAGGAATGTTGTCTTTACTTTCACATGGAGGTCAGAGGTCAAACTGAGCCACAGGACAGCTCCTGAGAAGCTGGTGGAGATTCAATTCACAACTTAAGGACACAGGGATGGGAATCACCAGATGCCTCACAATACAATATCATCACGATATTATTGCGATTTTAATATTCTGCGATATATTGCAATTTATTACCTTTTTTCCAACCACAAAAGGAAACTTTGTCAACCCTTTTATTTAAAAAGATACATTTCTATGTTTGTTCATCTCACTGACCAACACATATATAATAATAGATCGATACTTGGCGGCTGTGTATCGACACGGTATTGCCAATGGAAATTATCGCGATACTATGCTGTATAGATTTATTTTCCCCAACCCTATTCAGCAGCACGGCTGATTCTTGCTGTCACCAGGCTTCAATCTAAACTGGGTAAACCCAGCCCGATTGCCGGGCAATTTGATTTCTCCTGCAGCTCAGGCTGGAAACCTGTACCTATCCTGCTTCCGTTACAGTTTTGCGGGGACCAATCACAAACTGAGCTTATCCACCCGCCACGCTATTGGCAGGTTTAACACAATGACGATAAGAGAAGCGAGCAAGCAGCTTCTTGTTTACATTCGGCCACTAAATCAAGGCAGCAACCCGTTGATGCCACTGTTGCTGCTACGTCACCCGGATCGTTGGTCTGATTGGTTGAAGGACTATCCAATCATGCATAGAGTCATTTAAACTATGCCCATTGATCACAACTCTTGTGTAGTAGAAAATACAGAGCAGACTCCCCAGACTAATCTTAAAAGATTGAGCTTGGTCTGGTGATAGCCAGACTAGCTTCAACCTGAAATAGTATCAGAATTAAAGCAGGTGTGTCTGATTCACTATAACACTATAACACACAGACATTAAAGAAATAACTCCAGTATATAAATGTTTACCACTTTAGAGCAAATCTTTGTTTAGCGTCTTTTAGCTTGTTGTTTTGGTTTTACAGCACGTTTGGTGACTGCTTTAATGGATCTTGTTTCTGTCAGCTGGAGGCGGATGTTTTTTTTGTTTTTTTTTTACATTTGTAGGCTAAAGCTAGCAGACAAGCACAGTTAGCAAGTAGTCATGGAGAAAGTCAAACATCCGACAAGCTCAAGGCCCACAACTTTAATGTTTTTAATTTCTGCATAACGTTTTGAGGTATATTGTGTTATTTTTGTGAAATATAATTGAAAGTCTTTTCATGTAGGCTTTTCATGTAGTTTTAAGTTTTAGTGGCTCAAATTGTAATTATACAAAAAGTAATTTAAGTGTAGTTGTGATTGTAATTTTTTTCTTCTTTTGAGGGCTTTTCTTACATCAACAGATTCATTTTTTTTTTTCAAGTTTAGAAAATCAAACAGTTGTCAAATGAGTAGTTTGCCATTTGTTAAAGCGACAAGGCTTTGTATGTAGATTCTGAAAGGCCATAAGTCTTATAGAGGGTGTGGATCTTGTGGTGAGCTGTTGAGCTATCTCCATCAGGTTAAGGGGCCTAAACTCCCTGACAGTCTGACTGCAAATGAGGTCTGTGAGATCCCATGAGCTGGTGTGTGACAAACTGTGTCTCAGCTCAGCCAAGGGCAGGGGCTAGAAGGGGTCACGGCACTGCCCCTTGATGATATGATTGGTACCCCCAATCTACTGGGCTGTCAATCTGTCAAATGTATTTCCATTGGATCAGAGTACTGTCACTTGGCTGCCTGTTCTGCCAATTTTCCCAACCCTTGTCACATGACCAATTAATGTTTCCATGATGACTATCCAAAATTCTGATTTTTTTTAAAGTGGCAGACTGAGCCAATAGTATAGGACATGTGTATTGTATTCAGATATATAATTTATTTATACATGTATAAATGAAAAAAAGTGAAATTAATAATGAATGTGATGTTTTATTTAGCAGAATTACATTGTGTTGTTCTATCCTATCCAATATTTCCTATATTTCTAAACAGATTTTCTATGCTGTATTCTGATAAAATGTCAGAATGCGGGGCTCTGCTGATTACGACGTACAGGTATTGAGCTTTAAGCAACAGCTTCCCCTTCAGAGCATGGTTAGCTCTGAAATTTGTCACAAAGAATGTAGGAGGAAGTAAGGCCAATTAGTGTTACGACTATTGAACTCCACTGTTCAGACGTGCCCTAAGGGGGAATATGGACTGTAATATTCTTCTCTCCCTCCTGAAACAGAGCAGACAGCCATGGAAATCTGAACACATACTACATCTTTGTACTGACCACACAGTGTTAGACAGATGGGAGGCTAATCTGTGTGCAGACTGAGTCTTCAGTCTTTATCTTATTGTGGGCCTGTTTTCTGTAGTTGTGCTCAGATTCATGTGATTTTTAGTTATGTGTGTGTTGATCCTTTAACACATACCAACTACTGTAGATGTCATTACCTCTGGAATATGCTATCAAGTGCAGAGTTAAATTCAAAATTTTCTCAGATGAAAGTTGCACTTTTTATAGAAAAAATGCCACTAAATGCACACATCATTTAAAGTTGTAATACATTTGAATAATGTTATGCGTGTAAACTGGACCATTTTTTTTTTAGCCAAACTCTTATATGGATGAGGTTAAAATAAGTCATTCGGTTTGAATATTGTCATTCTGTTTCATGAGAAGCAGGTGTCATTTGTGATGGCGATGGCTAGGTAAACTTTTTTCTGTGTTATGTCAAATATCTATTTGATGATGTGTCATGTATATGTGTACATATGTGTCAGGGGTTTTGCAGGTTTGGACCCCAAATGTACAGACAGCAGCAGGCAGGATACAGGAAATAAAGATCAAACTATTTATTCTCCAAACAAGGAATACAAACTGGACAACTAGGACAGGCTGGACATGTGCAGCAACGCATGAAATCACAATATACAAACTGACAAAGAACAGACAGGTAATAATACACATGGAGCTAATCACATGACAAGGCACAGCTGGAGTGGGCAGGAACAGGATTAAAGTGGGAAGCGCTGATTGGGTAACCAGACAACGAGGACTGGCAACACAAAGGCAGGCTGACGAGGCTAGACACAAAACAGGTGTCCAAGGAGAGACATGCTGGCAGGGCAAACACATCAGGAACACAGAGCAATCACAGAAAACTCAACATGACACATTGAATGAAACAAGGAACATGAACAGAAAAGAAACCTTCAAGAAATAATCACTGGAATAAAAGGCAACTAAAGATATACCGTCACACTGACACTAAAAGTCAGAGGCCGCTCGCCACAGAGCAGGTCTGTGACAATATGATTGTTTCAAGAGTATCTGGACCAAACATAGAATAACTTTAACATTGCAGTACAATACATATATATATATAAATGTAAAAAATGCCTCTCAGTACACTGCACTTTATGTATTTTAGAGTATAAAAACTATTGTGTGTTTAACATGTAACATACACTGACACTCATTGTTTTCATCCTTAATGAGCAAAGGAAGACCCAAATGGATTTTAGATCCTACTAGCTGTAAATATCAAACCACCGTTTCAGTTCCTAATATCAGAGCAGTTCAGTCGCACGAGCTGCTCCTCCTGAGACTCTTATGCTTTAGTCTGCCAACGCTACCTGCCCTTATACGTCCTTTTATTCCTCTGTCTCCTTGTGTCTCGTTCCCCCCCCCTCTCTCTCTCTCTCTCTCTCATTCTCCCTCCAGATTAAAGCTGAGAATGTATTGTGTCTCTCTGAGCACCTCTCTAACATAATTCTCCCAAACATTATCTCTGCTATCTACTAGTATTTGCCTGATTTATTATTTTGTCAATCAAATGCCTTTCTGAGAATCAATACTATAAATATCATTAGCTTCAGGTTATTGCAAACCACCACGGCTGCAATTTGAAATCTATTCATGTGTTGTTGTCAGTAACATCAATCTATCTGTGTTTATGAACGAACAATTGCTTTTTGTTTTCTTATATCTGTTGTAGCTGTAGCCTTCATATGTGAAATTAAAGTATCCTGCCTCCTCGGTATACTTTTTACCCCCTGCTGCATGGCAGGGGTTTGTTTTCGAAAAGAAAAAAAAAAATCTTTTTCACTACAGCAACATTTATTGTGCAGTAATGGATTGTGGATGCAGGCTGACAAGGATGGAGCTGCAATCACTTTCAAAGCTGAAAAGAATCGTGTGAGCTTATGTGACTTTGAATTTAATGTGCTGGGACAAGCTTTGCAAAATCTAGGTGGAGTGAGAATGGTGCAGATAGATGAGTGGAAAAAAAACCTTCTTAAGTCTTTATAACATCAAATTTTATTCTGTGCACCCACTGGCATTCAGACATTAGAGCCTTTGAAAAACTCTTTGAATGGCTGCATAGGTGTATGCTTGTGTACATACGACTGCACAGGCGTAGCTATTTTATCACCATTTGCAAACAAAATGCTTTTGAGGGATGTAAAATAAGTATAGTCAATAGGAAGTACTAAAACTAAGCAATCAATACTACTTTGCAGTCATTAGAAAGTAAAACAAGTTCTCCACAGTCTGGATAGGTATTGAAATAGGAGACCTGTGTAGCGCTGTTTGATGTTTGACATGTCTACAGTGGAAAGCAGAATGCCAAGTAAATAACAATCCAGTTAAAAGAATACACAAAACAACTATGGAGTGCAGATTCTTTCACTCCATTCTCAGAAGAGAAATAATCTTTCATGTCCTTCTTTAGAGATCAAAGCAAGGAGAGCAGATTAACAGATGAATTATTAACTAGTTTTACTTTGAGCAGAAACCATGTCCATTTGTCTCTGGCTTGGTTTTATCAAGTGCAAAAGTCCAACAATTACTATTCCTCGGGCCTTAGGGATATCGGTAGAAGTAGGCTTCTGTAATCCTTGCTATTCTTGCGATGGGAGTGGTGTCTCGTTATATTCACACCAGTTTACATTAGAATTTCACTGCTCATGTTCATGGAGGCCAGTAAGATCAATGCATTTTGAAAGCCTCCGTATGGAGAAACTCAGTCGGAGACATCAGTCTGAAGGGTTTAGCATCTGGTCAAGTCAGTAGTGCTATTGATGTTGTTCAAGTCCAACTTTGTCAGTCCAGTCCAGTTTTTAAATTATTCCTCCTCTATATTAAATGTCACCTCTTTGTATTGACTGGTTTTTTCAAGCTTGAAATGCTGGCTCAGAAGGCTCCATATGAGCACTCATAACTGTGCCCAAGATGCAGATCTTTTTTTTCTGTTTTATTGTGGGGCTAGAAGGACAGCATGATGATGAGGGGGCAATGGCTGTTTGAAGTACTCTACAATAATGTAATCAATGGCGTTAATGGAATCTGACTTCCATAATGTTGGTCAGCCTTTGCCACTAATTTGCACGGAGAAGGCTGTGGCGTCAAAATCACCGCAGAGAGCCATCTGGAACTGCAGCCCAATGGCAGCGGCCTGAATATGCCATAAGCAATAAGTACTGCTACTGTACCTAAGCCAGTCAACATCACATGAGGAGCCCACCGTGTGGAGGCGGCTGGCAGTGGCTTGGTCCCAATCTCAGTCTTGGTTGCTCCATCTCTTTCTCTGTCATATCTTTTTTTCTCGATTTCTACGAGATTTTAACTCTATTGTTCAAGGACAACAAACATCCAACAGGGTTAAGGGGACTAGAACACATAGAACACACTGCAACCTTTCATTGAAGTCACCAAGAAGTCAACATATTGTGACAGAGGCTCCATAAGAATACTGATGCTTGCCACAATTGGGCAGAGGGAGGGGGGTTATTAGTGGATTTATGTACTTTGGACAGGCCATAAAAAAGCAGGACTTATAGGACCTTGTCTTTGTCCATTTTGACTCTGATGAAGACACAGTAGTGTCCAAACATTAGTCTGTTTGCACAATTAAAGGCTGCAAATCAGTGTGCCTTTTTTCCCTTTCAAGTTTGTTCTTCTTTTTCTGTTGCTGTTGACAGACATATTGTTTGCACATAGCCAATCAAATAATTTCTATTCAAACGTATTTGCATATAGCAGTAAGTCACCATTTTCTATCATTTGATGATGGTGACAGTTTACAAAGCGGCGGTGATAAAAGCGCTAAAAGAGTCTCGGACTTTGAACTGCAACCCACACTATCCTTCGTCTCTCACAAGCATCAGGACATGTCTTGGCCTCCTGCACCAGCTAGCAAACCAACACCCTGAGTAAAAGAAAACACTGCTAGTGTCAGTTTGCAAGCTGGATAGCTAATTAGCTAGTCAGCTACACATTACTGTAAAAAGCATATACCTGAAAATGTCAACATCGGTTGTTTTATATAGTAAATAATGTGGTTCTTATTCTTCAGCACCACCGTCCTTAGCTTGTAGCTACAGTAGCGCTTTACATTGGCTTGAAGAGTATAGGTGTAGCAGGTATGGAAAAGTGTTTGTATTCCACCAAATATTCTTCATTTTACTGTGTATTCATTGTTGCTCCTTATTCAATGAAGGGAATGTGTATGTATTTTGCACGGGTAATGCTGGGGCCTGTTGCACAAAAGTAGAATGAAGATATCCAGGATAAATGAAAAAGCGCAGCTTGACTTAGTGTGATCCGCTCAACGCGGCTTAATCGGTTGCACGTTTGCGAGCCAGCATCAGACGGTGAAGCTATGTCAAGCCAGGTGTAGATAGCTGGGATAAGTGCACGTTCACGGCTTTCTTAAATAGACCACGGTATCGATCACAGATTTACTGATGCAGAACTGGAGAATACGCGTGCGGCACATGTTTCACCCGCTGAGCAGCAACTAATTATGGAAAGTTATGAGGGGTGAAGCATATAATATGCAGAAAAGGGAAATATGGCTGTTGTTATCAAGCGGAGAGAAAAAGCCCGACAGACAATAGCGGACCGACAAAATCTACTTACTAGTCCTCCACATTTTTAAAAAGTCGTACTTTCTGTTTTAATTGCTTTAATATGCTTGTTTTATGTGTTGGTTTTATTGCTGTATCTGTTTTTTTATGTGCTAAATGTGCTGGATTTATTGTAAAAGTGTCTTGTAGCCTACTATGTAAAGCAGTATATAAATGAAATGTATTATTATTTAGCTTACTTTGCCATAAAAAAGTGAGCAGAGGGAATTAATGTTCCTCAGGAAATTTACCCTAAGGACTAGGCTTAATTTCAAACCCTTATTCATAATGCGAGAATATGTTTTACAACCATATGCACAAATCTCTATGAGCTATGTCTAATTCTAAATATCTTTCTACAATTAATGATCATACAGAACAAACATGACTGGGCAAAAACTAGAAAAATAAGTAAGTGACTTCAATACACACTGTAAGCATATCTGTAAAACAATGTAGCCTATTATTCATGTTTTTTTATTCTCACCCCCAAGCTCGAAGATGACAAGTGACAGCACCAAAATAAAATGATTAAGAAGCTTTGAAAAAATTCTCACTCCCGTCTCGTAAAATACGGACGTTTGGTCAGGTGCCATTGTCGTCGTTATTGACGCTAAAAATCCCCTGCAGGAAAAGCCCATTTCCTCCGCGTCGTCCCACTTTTTCTCCGGGTGCCAGTGCAACCATTTCTTACCATCTAAACAACTGCAATAGTAGGATTTAAAACAAACTAATGACAGCAATAGTGACAAGTAATGCATGTTAATAAAAATAAAGTGGAACACATTCAGAAGACAACGGAATAACTTAAACGTTAAACACGTTTATTTCGGATCAGAGCTGCAGCTGATTTAACACATAAGACTCCAGGATTAATCTAATCGCCATGGTTACTTGGCTGGGATTAATTCAACCTGCTTTTGTGCAGCCAAATCAAAGCTAAATTCTTCCAGGATAATTTGAATATCCCGGCTTAATCCCTTATCCTGGTTTTGTGCGACAGGCCCCATGGTCGTTTTGTGGACGTACTGTTTGTTTTCCCGGCTCTTGTCAGACGATGTTGGATCTGGCCGAGAGCGGTGGGTACTTTGTGTAGCGCGAGACGGATGTATAAAATATGATGTTTAATGTGTATTTAAGTGATTAGACAGGCTGATTGTGGTTAGTATAGATTTTTAGCAGTTGGACTGCTTCATTCTCTTCCGTGTATTTTTGTTTATCATTCAGTTCTGAGTGTTTTGGTGAGCTAGCTTAGATGCTATGTTTTCACATGTATCTGCGTTGGCATTCGCCATTTTGTGTCCTTTTTGACAAATTTTGCACTGCGCCCGTATAAGTATATTCTCTTTATTCTCTTTATGTTGTTAGGCGTGTTTTGAGGGCATATGACCAACGCTGTGTTTCTCCTCTCTAAAACACTGAACAGGTATGTTATTTGCACAGGACTTATTGTGATTTAAAATGTGTATTTTGTAATGCTGTGAGGTTGCAGTTAACGTGTGAGTGTGAGACATCTGAGAGCAGTTTTATATAGGCTATAAAGTATTTTTATATTCTTATGTTGTATTTTTGCATTTATTGTTTAATTTAATTTTATTGAGAAATGAAATTATTTCGGAGACAATGTTGGATGTGGCCGAGAGCGGCGTGTGTTGAGGGCATATGACCAACGCTGTGTTTCTCCTCTCTAAAACACTGAACAGCTTGCAGCAGCAATAAATGCCCTGTGCCAAAGCCCGAGTCTCCAGTCGTCTGCTTCACACATTAGACACAACGCAGGTAACTGGTATTGAGGCCAGGCCTGTTACACAGGAGTATTATAATCTCCAAAGACCTTTTTATTCATCCTATCATTTATAATTATATTAACTACATATATTGTTTTATTATATTTGACTACAGAAAGACTAACAACATTTTTACTGATCTACTTGAGCTGTGCAATACATTAAGTCAATCATATTATTTATGGATTTCCACAACATCTTATCTTTTTACAGAAATCTCTTTCCCATTTTAGTGAAGTTTTTAATTTTATTCCTGTAAAGAGTTTTGTTTTCTGAAAGAAATATTGTTATTGATCATGTGAGCCCTGGAGCACCTTTTGGGGCAGGTAGGAAGTGTCTTCATATCTTCCTACCTGCTCAAGGAACCTCAAGGAAAAAAAGCAGATGCTTGCCTACATTCTTTAGGCCCACGTACTGCAGCTCTGTAGAAAAATAATCATCATTTGGATTCTTTTCATACATGTGTCCTTCTTCCTCAGATCCAGCATTGTTCTTTACATCTTACTATCTTTATTGGCTTCAAGATTTGTTAATTTGTATTGCATTTGGCTCACTTTTGCTTTCTGATTCCAGCTATTGGCACTCAGCTGAGAGTGCTGAGTGAGTAATAAAGTTCTTATGAAGACAGACATGGGGGAACATATGGATCTTTTCTGGAGCAGTTTAGCAGCTTTGCAGCAGCTAAACTGCTCCAGCAAAGATCCATATGTTCCCCACCAAAGGACATGGCGTCTGCGTATGTGATGTATACATCCATCGATGTGTTAATATATACATGGGCACTGGTGTCAGCATGGTGGTGTAAGTCTACAATCTTTACAGTCTGCATCTACTTATTCAAGGTGTTTCACTCTAAGAAATGACACTCAAACTACAAATACTGACTCTACATGCTATGTTGTGTATGTTTTGTTCAGCTGCTAACTATAAAATAAAAAAAAAGCTTTCATAATAGTAATGATGCAAACACATATGCACAGCATGTTGCACTTTTAAAATAGTTAGGCCAATCTATAAGCATTTAATTGCCATTAATGGGCATATTATTTTGATAATATCACCCATTTCATGGCACTTCTTTACGTAAATAATAAACATTGTATGTATGTATATATATATATATATATATATATATATATATATATATATATATATATATATATATATATATATATAAAACAACATGATTGTTGGTTATTACAAACACTGTCACTGAATTCCAGTCTTTCACTCTGAGGTACCAGAACATTTACATATCAAGCAGTGCAGAGCTTTACTGCAGTCTTTTCTTTTGGCAGCATGTGAGGCCTTATTATTGCAACAGAAGCCAGGAATCCTTAATCCACAGGGGTCTCAGTGGGAAGGAAAAGCTTCTTGAACAATCCTCGTTCTTGGAGCCTGTGGTGACTGAAAAAATCAGTCAACCCTGAGCCCCTGAGCCTCCTGAGGGCTCGGGACTCAGGCCAGTGTTTTACAATGCCCCCGGTGGACTGAGGAGAAAGGGAGGAAGAGACATGGAGAGGGAGTAAGAGAAAGAGACAGAGGGCGAGAAAGAAAAGAGACAGAGATGTAGCGATTGAGAGAGACAGAGACTGCCAAGGTCTGCAAGGAAAAAAACACCATCTATCAAAAACACATAACAAATTGTCTCAACATTGGTGTATTCATAGAGCTGAGTTACAAGGCTGGCGGGACACAGGAGTGGGTGTTGATTTCACACAACACCTACGCTAGTTGACTTTACTTAGAAAATGGAGAAACTGATATTTTTGAGTGAAAGTGATTTGAACTATATTACACTGAAAGTAATCAATACATAAAAAGCCAAATAATTTGTGCTTAATGTCTACAGTAAAACCCACTATTTGCCCAACTAATATATTCAGCATTTTAAGTTACAATGACAAGATAAAACTTTTTTTTTTCATTTAAGTCATGATGATTAATGTTTCTTGTTCACTACACTGTTAAATGCCACTGACATTATGAGCTGTGAAGAGATTTGTATTAATAAAAGAACATGATTTTAGGGATGGAACCAGCTGTCCTTTGCAAATAGTGAGAAATCAACATCAGCTAAAAAAAAAAAAATGTATTTCATTCAGCACGTGTACACTGCGCATGTGAGACAAGATCTTTTCTCTGATCCATTCAGTTCCCATTCAATCATGACAACTTTCGACTGCAGCTAGCTAATTAAATTACATAAAGATGCATGAATTGATTTGACAAGCATCCTTCACTGTTTCTTTCCCACGGACCCAGAGATAGACATTGCATTTATGACCATCTCAGTTTGACTTTCATGTAAAAAAACATCGGAAATGACTGTTTATTCACCACAATGTTTGTTGACATTGATTCATTCCATGAGCGGGTCTGATGTCCCTCAACAACCCTAAAAGTATCTACTCTGTGAACCGCAATCATTTAATGTAAATTTTTCTTCCCATGGAGCAGAGTCTGGTGAGTCATCCATTAGCCTCTAATATAGGAAAAACTATCTATTCATTACAATAATTGTAATTACACATTCAAGTGTGTGCAGGGCAGGCAAAGAGGCCTGATGGGTGGTCATCAAAGCTCATTTGATCCTCCACCAGAGGGCAGTGCTAAGTGCTCTCTTGACCTCAGAGCTCTGCTCGACTCCCCAGTGATGCAGCGGCTGCATCTCATCCCACCTACTACTGCGCCTCAGAGCTGTGGTAATTTGTACTCGGCACGCTCAGAATATTGTGCATGATGGGATCAAGTAATAAAACATCCACTAATTGCTGCAGATGTGAAAATTGTCCAATAGATTGATGGCGTTTTCTGTATTCCTGCAACGTACAGTACTATCTAGGTGTTGTGCAGCTTTGACTTTCAGACAGTGTGAGATGAAACTTTTCTTTTTCCTATAAGCCCTTGTTCCTTTTTCACAAAGCGTGGCTGGGAGGTGCTTCGGATGTGTGCCAGCACCTCTCAGAAATGAATACAAGAACAGAGGGATTCGCAGAATCATTGAGAGCGAAAGTGAGCTTTTTTTAATAATCGGCTCGTCAAATCGACTGTGCTGAGCTTTGTGTTTGAGTGTGTCTTTTGTGTCGGAACAAGCCAGGCCCAAACACAAAAGAAAGAGAAAAGATTTTTAAGGCTCCCAGCAGGTTTTCTTTAAATGTTTAAAAATGAATGATACTTGGGCTCCACATGGCATCCTCAATCAACGTTACAGAAAAGAAGGTAATTAAGTCGATTAAGTCTCCTATGAGCACAATGAAGCTCGGAAGAAATTACGAGGCTGCTTTGATGAAGTATTAGAGTTACTTTTTATAGGAATATTAGAAAAGAATGAAAACCCATTCCCTTGATCTCTAGCCTTTTCATATTTGAAATTGTTTGTTGCACTTAAGTGTATTAATTAAAAACAACAATTTGTCAATAGTTTCTTTTTGAATTGTATAACTGCAAACTTAGTATGGCCAAGACTGTGCACTGACCTCGCCCGACTCGCCCACCCACATCATGGCATTCAAACTGCGCCATCACTTCACATTATGTGATATAAATATGTTTTTTATTCCGGAAATAATAAAATGGAACATTGAAGATATGTTGGAGGACAAATATGTCCAGTTAAATGTAGAATGATGTCTTTCAGAGAGCAATGATGTGCTAATCCACAAAGTTCCTCAACATGGAATCCACTCGACAGTAAATATATAAATCTGAAAAGAGAAAACATCTGTAGAACTGCCAGTCCATATCAAGGTTAGATTTAGTTTCTAGCCAACATGAATTTTAAGTCTGAAAGTCCATCCATCCATCCATCTTCGTCCGCTTATCCGGTGTCGGGTCGCGGGGGGAGCAGCTCCAGCAGGGGACCCCAAACTTCCCTTTCCCGAGCAACATTAACCAGCTCCGACTGGGGGATCCCGAGGCGTTCCCAGGCCAGGTTGGAGATATAATCCCTCCACCTAGTCCTGGGTCTTCCCGAGGCCTCCTCCCAGCTGGGCGTGCCTGGAACACCTCCCTAGGGAGGCGCCAGGGGCATCCTTACCAGATGCCCGAACCACCTCAACTGGCTCCTTTCGGCGCAAAGGAGCAGCGGCTCTACTCCGAGCTCCTCACGGATGACTGAGCTTCTCACCCCTATCTCTAAGGGAGACGCCAGCCACCCTCCTGAGGAAACCCATTTCGCCGCTTGTACCCTGGATCTCGTTCTTTCGGTCATGACCCAGCCTTCATGACCATAGGTGAGGGTAGGAACGAAAACTGCCGGTAGATCGAGAGCTTTGCCTTCTGGCTCAGCTCTCTTTTCGTCCTGGCGGTGCGATAGATTGAATGCAATACCGCACCGCTGCGCCGATTCTCCGACCAATCTCCCGCTCCATTGTCCCCTCACTCGCGAACAAAACCCCAAGGTACTTGAACTCCCTTCACTTGGGGTAAGGACTCATTCCCTACCTGGAGAAGGCATTCCATCGGTTTCCTGCTGAGAACCATGGCCTCCGATTTAGAGGTGCTGATCCTCATCCCAACCGCTTCACACTCGGTTGCGAACCGATCCAGTGAGTGCTGAAGGTCGCAGGCCGATGATGCCATCAGGACCACATCATCTGCAAAGAGCAGCGATGAGATCCCCAGCCCACCAAACTGCAACCCCTCCCCACCCCGACTACGCCTCGATATCCTGTCCATAAATATTACAAACAGGATTGGTGACAAAGCGCAGCCCTGGCGGAGGCCAACCCTCACCTGAAACGAGTCCGACTTACTACCGAGAACCCGGACACAGCTCTCACTTTGGTCATACAGAGATTGGATGGCCCTGAGTAGAACCCCTCACCCCATACTCCCGCAGCACCTCCCACAGTATCTCCGGGGGACCCGGTCATACGCCTTCTCCAAATCCACAAAACACATGTAGACCGGTTGGGCATACTCCCAGGCTCCCTCCAGGATCCTTGCGAGAGTGAAGAGCTGGTCCGTTGTTCCACGACCAGGACGGAATCCGCATTGTTCCTCCTCAACCCGAGGTTCGACTATCGGCCGAACCCTCCTTTCCAGCACCTTGGAGTAGACTTTACCAGGGAGGCTGAGAAGTGTGATACCCCTATAATTGGCACACACCCTCTGGTCCCCTTTTTAAAAAGAGGAACCACCACCCCAGTCTGCCACTCCTTTGGCACCGTCCCAGACTTCCACGCAATGTTGAAGAGGCGTGTCAACCAGGACAGCCCCTCCACACCCAGAGCCTTGAGCATTTCTGGACGGATCTCATCAATCCCGGGGCTTTGCCACTGTGTAGTTGTTTGACTACATCAGTGACTTCCGCCTGGGAAATCGGCGACAATCCCCGTTATCCTCCAGCTCTGCCTCTAACATAGAGGGCGTATTAGTCGGATTCAGGAGTTCCTCAAAGTGCTCCCTCCACCGCCCTATTACCTCCTCAGTGGAGGTCAACAGTGTCCCATCCTTACTGTACACAGCTTGGATGGTTCCCCCCCCTCCTGAGGTGGCGAACAGTTTTCCAGAAACACTTTGGTGCCGACCGAAAGTCCTTCTCCATGTCTTCTCCAAACTTCTCCCACACCCGCTGCTTTGCCTCTTTCACGGCAGAGGCTGCAGCCCTTCGGGCCCGCCGGTGCCCTGCAACTGCCTCCGGAGTCCTCCGAGATAACATATCCCGGAAGGACTCCTTCTTCAATCGGACGGCTTCCCTGACCACTGGTGTCCACCACGGTGTTCGTGGGTTACCGCCCCTTGAGGCACCTAAGATCCTAAGACCACAGCTCCTCGCCGCAGCTTCAGCAATGGAAACTTTGAACATTGTCCACTCGGGTTCAATGCCCCCAGCCTCCACAGGGATGCACGAAAAGCTCCGCCCGGAGGTGTGAGTTGAAAGTCTGTCGGACAGGGGCCTCCTCCAGACGTTCCCAATTTACCCGCACTACACGTTTGGGCTTACCAGGTCTGTCCAGAGTCTTCCCCACCCCTGACCCAACTCACCACCAGATGGTGATCGGTTGACAGCTCTGCCCCTCTCTTCACCCGAGTGTCCAAAACATACGGCCTCAGATCAGATGAAACGATTATGAAATCGATCATTGACCTTGGCCTAGGGTGCTCTGGTACCAGGTACACTTATGAGCATCCCTATGTTCGAACATGGTGTTCGTTATAGACAATCCATGACTAGCACAGAAGTCCAACAACAAACAACCACTCTGGTTTAGATCAGGAGGCCGTTCCTCCCAATCACGCCTCTCCAGGTGTCTCCATCATTGCCCACGTGTGCGTTGAAGTCCCCCAGCAGAACAATGGAGTCCCCCACTGGAGCCCCATGCAGGACTCCAGTCAAGGTCTCCAAGAAGGCCGAATACTCCGAACTCCTGTTTGGTGCATATGCACAAACAACAGTCAGAGTTTTCCCCCCACAACCCGCAGGCGTGGGGAGGCGACCCTCTCGTCCACGGGGTAAACTCCAACACAGCGGCGCTCAGCCGGGGGCTTGTGAGTATCCCCACACCCGCCCAGCGCCTCACACCCTGGGCAACTCCGGAGAAGAAAAGAGTCCAACCCCTATCCAGGAGTATGGTTCCAGAACCGAGACTGTGCGTAGAGGTAAGCCCCACCAGATCTAACCGGTAGCGCTCCACCTCCCGCACCAGTTCCGGCTCCTTCCCCCACAGAGAGGTGACGTTCCACGTCCCCAGAGCCAGCGTCTGCCGCCCGGGTCTGGTCCGCCGAGGCCCCTGACCTTCACTGCCACCCATGTGACATCGCACCCGACCCCAACGGTTCCTCCCACAGGTGGTGGGCCCATGGGCTGGAGAGATGGGAGCCACGTAGCTTGTTCGGGCTGTGCCCGGCCGGGCTCCGTGGCAAACCCGGCCACCAGGCGCTCGCCGACGAGCCCGCCGTCTGGGCCTGGCTCCAGACGGGGGCCCCGGGCTTCCTCCGGGCAGGGTCACTCCATCTCTACCTTGCTTCTGAAAGTGTATATTGGATATCTTTGATCACATTTTTTACATCCTGAATCATATTTTATATATTTTCTTCTTTGCTCATAGATGTGGATGAGATCGATACCACTCTCATGTCTGTAGGGTAAATACAAAGCTTTTGAAGTGCTGGTTGTCATATCTTGTTAGCTTTGGACAGCAAGGTGAGGGTAGGAACGAAAACTGACCGGTAGATCGAGAGCTTTGCCTTCTGGCTCAGCTCTCTTTTCGTCACAACGGTGCGATAGATTGAATGCAATACCGCACCCGCTGCGCCGATTCTCCGACCAATCTCCCGCTCCATTGTCCCCTCACTCGCGAACAAAACCCCAAGGTACTTGAACTCCTTCACTTGGGGTAAGGACTCATTCCCTACCTGGAGAAGGCATTCCATCGGTTTCCTGCTGAGAACCATGGCCTCCGATTTAGAGGTGCTGATCCTCATCCCAACCGCTTCACACTCGGTTGCGAACCGATCCAGTGAGTGCTGAAGGTCGCAGGCCGATGATGCCATCAGGACCACATCATCTGCAAAGAGCAGCGATGAGATCCCCAGCCCACCAAACTGCAACCCCTCCCCACCCGACTACGCCTCGATATCCTGTCCATAAATATTACAAACAGGATTGGTGACAAAGCGCAGCCCTGGCGGAGGCCAACCCTCACCTGAAACGAGTCCGACTTACTACCGAGAACCCGGACACAGCTCTCACTTTGGTCATACAGAGATTGGATGGCCCTGAGTAGAGACCCCCTCACCCCATACTCCCGCAGCACCTCCCACAGTATCTCCCGGGGGACCCGGTCATACGCCTTCTCCAAATCCACAAAACACATGTAGACCGGTTGGGCATACTCCCAGGCTCCCTCCAGGATCCTTGCGAGAGTGAAGAGCTGGTCCGTTGTTCCACGACCAGGACGGAATCCGCATTGTTCCTCCTCAACCCGAGGTTCGACTATCGGCCGAACCCTCCTTTCCAGCACCTTGGAGTAGACTTTACCAGGGAGGCTGAGAAGTGTGATACCCCTATAATTGGCACACACCCTCTGGTCCCCCCTTTTAAAAAGAGGAACCACCACCCCAGTCTGCCACTCCTTTGGCACCGTCCCAGACTTCCACGCAATGTTGAAGAGGCGTGTCAACCAGGACAGCCCCTCCACACCCAGAGCCTTGAGCATTTCTGGACGGATCTCATCAATCCCGGGGCTTTGCCACTGTGTAGTTGTTTGACTACATCAGTGACTTCCGCCTGGGAAATCGGCGACAATCCCCGTTATCCTCCAGCTCTGCCTCTAACATAGAGGGCGTATTAGTCGGATTCAGGAGTTCCTCAAAGTGCTCCCTCCACCGCCCTATTACCTCCTCAGTGGAGGTCAACAGTGTCCCATCCTTACTGTACACAGCTTGGATGGTTCCCCCCCTCCTGAGGTGGCGAACAGTTTTCCAGAAACACTTTGGTGCCGACCGAAAGTCCTTCTCCATGTCTTCTCCAAACTTCTCCCACACCCGCTGCTTTGCCTCTTTCACGGCAGAGGCTGCAGCCCTTCGGCCCCCTTCGGTGCCCTGCAACTGCCCTCCGGAGTCCTCCGAGATAACATATCCCGGAAGGACTCCTTCTTCAGTCGGACGGCTTCCCTGACCACTGGTGTCCACCACGGTGTTCGTGGGTTACCGCCCCTTGAGGCACCTAAGATCCTAAGACCACAGCTCCCGCCGCAGCTTCAGCAATGGAAACTTTGAACATTGTCCACTCGGGTTCAATGCCCCCAGCCTCCACAGGGATGCACGAAAAGCTCCGCCCGGAGGTGTGAGTTGAAAGTCTGTCGGACAGGGGCCTCCTCCAGACGTTCCCAATTTACCCGCACTACACGTTTGGGCTTACCAGGTCTGTCCAGAGTCTTCCCCACCCCTGACCCAACTCACCACCAGATGGTGATGGGTTGACAGCTCTGCCCCTCTCTTCACCCGAGTGTCCAAAACATACGGCCTCAGATCAGATGAAACGATTATGAAATCGATCATTGACCTTCGGCCTAGGGTGCTCTGGTACCAGGTACACTTATGAGCATCCCTATGTTCGAACATGGTGTTAGTTATAGACAATCCATGACTAGCACAGAAGTCCAACAACAAACAACCACTCTGGTTTAGATCAGGGAGGCCGTTCCTCCCAATCACGCCTCTCCAGGTGTCTCCATCATTGCCCACGTGTGCGTTGAAGTCCCCCAGCAGAACAATGGAGTCCCCCACTGGAGCCCCATGCAGGACTCCAGTCAAGGTCTCCAAGAAGGCCGAATACTCCGAACTCCTGTTTGGTGCATATGCACAAACAACAGTCAGAGTTTTCCCCACAACCCGCAGGCGTAGGGAGGCGACCCTCTCGTCCACCGGGGTAAACTCCAACACAGCGGCGCTCAGCCGGGGGCTTGTGAGTATCCCACACCCGCCCGGCGCCTCACACCCTGGGCAACTCCGGAGAAGAAAAGAGTCCAACCCCTATCCAGGAGTATGGTTCCAGAACCGAGACTGTGCGTAGAGGTAAGCCCCACCAGATCTAACCGGTAGCGCTCCACCTCCCGCACCAGTTCGGCTCCTTCCCCCCACAGAGAGGTGACGTTCCACGCCCCCAGAGCCAGCGTCTGCCGCCCGGGTCTGGTCCGTCGAGGCCCCTGACCTTCACTGCCACCCATGTGACATCGCACCCGACCCCAACGGTTCCTCCCACAGGTGGTGGGCCCATGGGCTGGAGAGATGGGAGCCACGTAGCTTGTTCGGGCTGTGCCCGGCCGGGCTCCGTGGCAAACCCGGCCACCAGGCGCTCGCCCGGCAGCCCGCCGTCTGGGCCTGGCTCCAGGCGGGGCCCCGGCTTCTCTCGGGCAGGGTCACTCCATCTCTACCTTGCTTCTGAAAGTGTATATTGGATATCTTTGATCACATTTTTACATCCTGAATCATATTTTATATATTTTCTTCTTTGCTCATAGATGTGGATGAGATCGATACCACTCTCATGTCTGTAGGGTAAATACAAAGCTTTTGAAGTGCTGGTTGTCATATCTTGTTAGCTTTGGACAGCAAGCTAGCTTTTCCACTCGTTTCAGTTTTTGTGCTAACCTAAGCGAACCGGCTGCTGGCTGTAGAATATATTTTACCCTACAGACACAAGACACCTAACACAAAAACCACGTGACATAAATTAGCATCTTACTTAATTGTGTGGATTCAGTTTTATCAGCAGAAACAAAAGTTTCATGCGCAGCTTGCAGTCTTCTCCTGTTTGTGCTGTTTCAGGAATTTGCTGCAATACATTACTTATTGATTTCAGGTGAGAAATCAAAGGATGTTTCCTTTTACTTCAAACAAAAAGTCTCATGTGGCTCGAGTGTTTCAATCACTGCCTGGCTCTCTCTCCAAAGGGAACTAGCTGCTTCATATGCTCTGACTACTTCCTGCTGTATGTTTGCAGCTGTTAAGCACTGTGATGTTCAGAGCACAGCAGGGGGACTCAGTGTTACAGTAACAATGTTTGCCACCCTCCCATCCTTCCTTCCATTTAAGCAAGTTCATATGCGAGCATCTCGAACGGCTGACATTCCTCTCTTTATCAAGTGCGGCGGCGTGAAATTCTAAATTTAGTTTTGTGTGCACGCTGACTGGCACACAATTGATTGTTAGAAAGATTTCTGTCCCACTCTGTCACACTGATGATCTGTTGGCTTTGATGGAGGGAAAATCCACTTTTAGATGATCAGCTGTGAAGTTATGCCTCAAAGTATTATGCTTGTGTCAAGAAATTAGATTGGAAAACATTTTTTTCGCAACGAAAGCGAGCATATGTTAGAATTTAACCTTGAAATTCTAACAAATTTGGTACCGCTTCAAATGGTAACCTGGTGAGTAAAAACAATTGCTGGTTAGTTAGGCTAGTTAGCTATTGTATCGGAAACAGATGGAACATAAAATGCTTTCAGTTTACTGTCAGATGTTTTGGGTATATGTGCTTAGTTTGACAGCTTTAAGTCTGTTTTCATTAACACTTCTGCTTAGTTATGTGTCCTTCGTTTTCCATGCATCTATGTGTTTAAATTATTTCTGTGTATTTTTCTGCACAAGCATCATTTAATACCTGAGGATCTCCATCTATCTGCAGACAATGCGCCCCAGAGCGTTGCATTAGGGACGGAGATTCAAAGTCACAAAGCTGTCAGGGAAAAGATAAACAAACTGTATGAGGTGAGGATTTAGCCAGGGAGCGCTGTGCCTTTGAACACTACATGCTAATCGAGATTTAGACCCTGAAATGATACAGCAAGTGCCAAAACACAATTTAGGCTGCAACCACTTATTATCAAGTTTCATTGCTTTAAATTGCTCTGGAATTGTTTGATTGGCAAGCTTAATCCTCCCTTCTCCTTGAGCAACCATCTCTAAATAAGTGATTATTTCACTTTAAAAAAAAAAAACTGCAGGTTAAACAAATATTGTCACATCATTAATAAATACGGGGACACAGCATTACATGTGTAAACATCGCAAAGGAGTCAACTGTTTCCCAGCAGTGTCATGCATTAGCTGAGGTGAGAAAAGCAAATTAAGTTGACACTGATGATGAATTGTCAAAGAAGGACTGTAATAGGCTTACAGCGGGAAGAAAGTACTTCTGACAACTAGCGTCTGTTAATGTTGCAGCACAAAATAGAAGCCTGGAAAATTGTGTTTTCCATGCTTTTTCATTATCTGCAAATGTTGGCTGTTGGTCATTGGGAGTCCTTTTGAAAGTGGAAAAATGTGTCCTGTGAGTGAACTGACTTTATCAGTGACTGTCAATCACGGTAAAACATCACTGTGGGTACAGAACATGCATCCTGGACCATTTGTTGATTAAAATCCCTTAATAATGAACTCAAACAATTCTTAGAGCTTCAATTTGCCTACTTGACATTAAACAGGCTACAACATCATAATCTGAGTGCAATCAACACCTTTTGTGTCAGTGTTAGGCTGTTAATCACACTGTAACACCTCTGCATCCGAGGGTTGGGTGGACATGCATTCTCACAGCTTATTTGAAGAAATATATTCCAGCAAAATGTCTCCATATAAGCCTGTTAACATCTCCAGTGTAGGACATATTTAGCTATTTGACAGCGAGCCCACGTACCGAATTATATACAGACGCTGGAACGCTCATCTTATCTTATTACTGTATGTGACACATTCCTCTCTGGACTCCAGAGCTCGTTCCTGGACACAAACACTTAAAATTTATTAAATCTCTGCCACGCATCAGGTCACAAGTAGTGAGAGTAGAAAGTTAGTATGACATATGGATTCAGATGCTAAAATGACATGATTTTAAAGTCAGAGTTATTGGTTGAGATTAATATTCTCGAAATAACTCATCTATCATTTGACACTATTTGTAATAAGGCTTATGGTTATCATTAATGATTCATCTGCTGAGTCCAAGGAAACATCTTCAAATGTCTTGTTTTGTCCGACCAACAGTCCAAAACACCAATGTATTGCCATTTTACTTGATAAATTACTGAAATGGTTTATTGGTTATCAAAATAGTTAGCAATTATTAATCCACTGAACGATTAATCCTATTTGTAATTCAACAAACTTGCTGTAGATACCAATAAAAACCTCAGTTTGTAATGATGTGCTAGTTTCCCCTTTCACCACTTTATATGTTAAGGCTATTTTACAATAATAATTGATCTTTACCAGGTTACGTTTTGAAAGTAACCTTCTTTGCCCTGTTTAGAATTGATGTCACCATGAACTTTGCCTCTCGGTGTGCTGCTTTCTCTCAAAGCTACTCATCAAAGTGTTTACCTTTGCAGTTAAATGACAGGGGCTGCAACCTGCAACCTCCTTAAAAATACATTTCCACTCATAAAATCCTCTCCAGCAACCATGCTCGAGGCATATACCGCACGGGGAGTGCTGATGTTATGCAGGTGGTTTCAGTTTATTCTCAATTAGGTTGTCACTGAAAGGGGAAAAAAAAAAATTACTAATTCGTATTATGAATTTAGTCAAACAATGGAGCTAATGAAAAGTGAGCCATTATACTGTACTAACGAGACAAAGAGTGAGTGGGCTCACATTAGCTGAAAAAGCATAGAAAAGTGATACCTCTTTACAAAATTAAGAATCTCTTATAATGAAACCGTTCTGTTTTCCCACAGCAGGGTCCTTGCTACTGCCAATGCCACTAAAGCTCTTTGTTCAGGGACCACTTGATTATTACAGCATATTTTAAAAGCAGTAAATCATGGTGATCAAAACAGACCACTGTGATTTTCTGGCATTTGGCTAAAGTTCTTATCCTGACAGTGGGGGAAAAAAAGGTTTAGAATAACACTGACATACTTGCTGCGGTTTAATCAAGTCTGGAGCTCTGAGAGCATAGTCTGGCCAGACGGCTGCAGAAACACACAAAGGTGATATCTGAGACCGTGTGGTGAAAGCTGAGCTTCTTTGCTCTGCCCAAGATGACTTGAGAGGTGATACTTTGGCAAAATGTCCCACGTTCCTGCTCTGTGTGAAGATTACAACTGAGATCTGATAAGAATTCCTTACTGTGATATAACTGCGAGGTAATGTGCTGGGATGGTAGAATCAAATAGTATATATTGCACAAAGAAGTGCACAAATATTTCAACTCAAAGGACAGGTTTAGATTTTCTTTTTGTGAAGAAACGTGACAATGTAGGGTGCCTGGGTATCTCACCTGGTAGAGCAGGCGTATATAGAGGGTTACTCCTCGACGCAGCGGCCGCAGGTTTGACTCCGCCCTGCTGCCTTTTGCTGCATGTCATTCCCCCTTTCATGTCTTCAGCTGTCCTGTATGAATAAAGGCCTAAAAATACCCAAAAAATTATATTAAAGAAGAAAGAAAGAAATGTGACCATGTAAAAGATGGGGATAATCTGACTTAGTCCAATCAAGTGGGCATTCTAATTTATTTAGTAAACATTGCCTTGGTGTTTTTCCGGACAAAACAAAAGGGAATTTCATTATAAAAAGAATCAAACATTTTGAAGAATACCACCGTTGAATGTATAAGTTAGACTGCCGAGGCCTTGTGTTAGCTTCGTCTTAATTTTGGAAGCCATTTTTGCAACAGGACTGTGGATTTTGTCCCCAATCTGTTTGATTAAACCTATGCTGGGAAGAGATCACTTCACTGACATTCTGGAGAGGAGGAATGATTACAGTGACTAGTAACTCTTTTAGTGTTCATATGGGCATGGGAGTAATGTATTTAGAAAGACTTGAAAAAATGCAAACTTACCTTTTTAAGATTATGCAATGAATTATTTTTATATTAACAATGTTTAAAATTACTAAGTGGCCCTCATAGTTATGAGCCAACAGGGAATTATCACCAACTATGCGGAGCCTTTTAGCCTCCATAACTTCATTGTTATAGTTGTATGGCCTGCAGATTGAGCTCATCAATCTCCTTTCCAGAAGCAACCGGCAGTTGTTTCAGCAAATAAAGCTCCGATAGTCTCTTTATCAGTGTACTGTTTGGTGGGCAGGTTGTGTTGAACATAGTGGAGCATTTAGCAACTTGAAAACCAGAAATTTCCCTGAGGAGTTGGTGGACACCAAAGCAGAGCAGAAAATGCAGGCAATGTAGGACTTAGATTCTTCAGATAGACGAAGACGCGACTCCAAATGAATGCCAATGTTGTCTGCTGGATGTGTAAATAGTCAAATGTAGGCTAACAGTTTTGCAACAACTTCAAAAGTCAGATGCATTTTTTAGCTTGTTCTGCTGCCCCAACTGGCCCAAAAAAATCTATTAAAGGTCCCATGGCATGAAAATTTCACTTTATGAGGTTTTTAACATTAATATGAGTTCCCCAGCCTGCCTATGGTCCCCAGTGGCTAGAAATGGCGATAGGTGTAAACCGAGCCCTGGGAATCCTGCTCTGCCTTTGAGAAAATGAAAGCTCAGATGGGTCGATCTGGAATCTTGGGTTACCTCCCCTTTCTCTGCTTTGCCCGCCCAGAGAATTTGACCCGCCCATGAGAGACAAGCAAAGTGGCAGTTGGTCAAGGCCACACCCCCACCCTCCACCTTGCCCTCCCCCCTCCTCCTTAATAGCTACAGACACAGAAATGGCACATCCTAAGGAAAGCTCATTGTGGGACTGGCTCTAGTGGCTGTAATTCTGTAACAAGGCTGAATTTCAGGAAAGATTCTTCAGCTACAGTATTAGGGGACCACTAAGGTCTATATAAAAGCATCCAAAAAAACAGTATGTCATGGGACCTTTAGTCCCATGACATACAGTACAGTGCATAAAGTAAGTTTTAAACTTACTTTATGCACTGTAGTTTTTGACCACTAGTGTTTTTGTAATGTGATGTTTTTTTGTAAATGGATTGTCATATTGTTTTTATCTTGAGTACACACAATGAGGATGCACATGCACAACATGAGCAGGGGCTTAACCTGATACAAAGTTCACAGTAAAATGTAGCAATACAGCTATAAAAGAGGATAAGAAGATTAAGACGTAAACAATCAAGTTTCAAACGATTCAAAAAGGGTTTGCAGATGTTTCATGCGTTGGGGAATTAATTCAACGTGTTTTTAAGCCTCAAGGATACATATAATATATTTGGTGAGAATAGCTGAATGTAAACAAACCCCTGTTTGTTTACAATAAAGACTCCACAGGACACCTTTAATCAAAGCATGTCCATGCATTATTAAGCCCAAAAAAAATCTCATGAATTGCTTCAACTTTCTTTGATAAAAGCGGGTTCACACATCTACTTGCATCATCAGATGTGCTAAGGGGGGGCCACTGGTGTTGTGGATTACATAAGACAGCTTGTGCTCTCGCACATAGTGCAGGAGCCCACTCATATCAGCGGGTGACATCCTCCAGGGCAATTTATGCATCTCCAGGGAGACGAGAGTATGTCATCGGTGCAAGCGGTTGGCTTAGGCTCAGAGGGGGCGTTTTAATTGTAGCTTGTGTCATGCTGAAATAATCAGGGAGGCTATGGTGTCAGAAAAGGTTGCCTGCAATAAATAGTGTTGGGTTACAGGAGCCATGTGTTATTTTACAGGTGTTCTTACAGCCTCAAACACTTTTGCAGGGTAAAGCGATGAGTTGTCCACTACAAATGAATGCCACCTCAGCGTGGGAGCTGTTACGTTATTTGCCACTAGAGGTGCTGTTGAATCAAAGAAAAAACATTCAGATTTTGTTTGAGGGAGAACTTGCCTGCACAGATCAGGTGAAAGCCATATTCCCGTGCGGATATCAGTTTCAGTAAAATGTGATATTTTGGGTGTGTTACAATGTGAAAGTTTCTGAGATAAAAATCTCTCCACTTTTTACGTAAAATGCCCCTCTCATTTTCATGTTTTGGAATGGTTTATCATGCACCTATTTTGAAGATAATTTATGAGGAACTGTTTGCTCAGCTGGAAGGGAAAAACTCGAATTGAACTGCATGGGCTGCACTCAACAGTGAGTTACTGTTGTAAAGTTATTCCACACCAGAGAGGAAGTCTTTAGAAAATTCTAATTGTATTCCCATTTCAGCTGTCGGAGAGAACGAGAAATAATTTGCCAACCAGCTGACTGTGAGACAGGTGAAATTGAACGTTCAGGCTTTGAGAGTGAACTTGAGGTTTAATCTTAGCATCCAACCAGAAAGTACTAATCCCTGTGAGGAGTGTGTGCATGTTCATTACCAAAAAATAAAAGGGAAAGCCAAGGGGAGAACAATCAGTGACACTAACCACGATGAAAGTCTCTCTCTGAGTGTCTTAGATAACTTCAGCAGTAAAACTTTTCCATTGTCCCTGTCCTATCAATAGAGGAGAGATAGTGAATCCAAAGCCAACACAAACCACCTCTATTCCACGCTAAGATGTGAGCTTAATTAGCTTCGGGAGCAGGTTTGTTAAACAAAAACATAGAGAACGAGACATTGATCAAGGCAAAGGCTAGGAAGATAAAGCACCAAGTGAGTTGGGCAACCTGATTTGTCTTTAATTAAAAGCAAAAGGTTTATCCTTGCAGAAGGCAGCAACTGGTCTCCAAAGGCCACTCCAATTACTGAGTGAGACAAAAGGAGGGTGTGTGTGTGTGTGTGTGTGTGTGTGTGTGTGTGTGTGTGTGTGTGTGTGTGTGTGTCTGCAAATGTGTTTGTATGTGTGTGATGTGTGTATTGCGGTAATCAGTCTTGCGCTTTTGAATGTGTAGGTGCAGGGGCAAGAGGAGATAGACACAATATGATTTTTCAATTTTTGTGTGTGTGTGTGTGTGTGTGTGTGTGTGTGTGTGTGTGTGTGTGTGTGTATAGAGTGCTAAAGCGGGTGAGTTTGAAAGAGGGCGTCCCTCTCATGGTCCCTCCCCAGCCCTGCCCCTTACCATGGAGGAGTATCCTGTAGCCGGTCCTAAAACTGGAAACTCATTCAGTCCCCTTCTGAATGGAGTGTCTTTAACGTGAGAGTGGAGGACTTAACTTTCAGCAAAAAAATATTAGAGCCATGCATTTGGTCCTGGTCGCTGCCTTCCTGACCCTGCTGCTCTGCCTCCCCAGTGCCAGTCATGGAGGTAAGTGCCATTACAAATCACTCTGTCCTGATCCCCCCTTTTCCCTTTCTCCCTTCTGTCAGAGATGCACGGGAGGATATCAGATCACTGTTCTTGCCTGAGGCTTCCCTAATGCATAAATCAAAGCATGACAAGCTGATGAGTTAATACATCAAACTTAAAGTAGTGAAACTTTAACCTTCACGAATATTGCATTGAGCGAAAAGTTTGAGTGAACTCTAAATCAGGTTTTCTTTATTTTATTTTCTGTACTTTTTTATTGTTCACCCTCACAGTCCTATTGCCATTTATTGCTCAGCAGTGAAACCTTCTTTTTCCTGGATAAAACTCAATACATGGGGGAAAAGATGTGCCAAGGGTCTAACCCTGGACCAAGGTCTGAGACAACATCTGTAGGTTTCTCATCTGAAGCAGTTTTTTTCTTTGCCTTTCAGTCTGTGCACGGCTGACTGTGTAAGAGCATTTACCTTGAGAATGTTTGCATGGAAGGTGTGTTGCCAAAAGGCAGGAGGTAGTGAATTCGAAGCCCTCTGTGGATAGGAGGTGAGCTGAGGTGCCTCTGCCGGCAGCTATGAATGGCTCTTTCAGGGAAATACACAGTGGCAGGCAGAGCTGCTCCTGATACACCCAGAGAGGTGAGATGAAAGTGTGGGAGAGAGAGGGGGCTAGTAGGGGACAGAGAGAGGCAGTGTGTGTATTGGGGAGGAGGATGCTGGGAGGCCAAGGCCCATACAATGGCCCCATAGTGCATGAGTAAAGTCAGATACAGATGTACCTTTCTCAGTATGACATGACGCAGCTACTTCTTCTACTTATTCCCCCTGAGTGTGAGTACAGTTAATGTGGGAGCTACAGTGTTTGGGTGAGGCAAATCCGGTATGTGGATGGGAATTTGAAAGTGTTTCCAAACAGCTTAACCAACTCACCTCAGCACAAAGTTATACATATGGCGAGTTGGCAGGATCAGCCTTGGACTTAGAGCAGCTGTTGAGCCCACTGTCTTCTGCCGGCTGTCACATCTTCAAACTCTCACTGCAAATTCCACTTCAATTAAGCCGGGCAAACCTCTCCATGAGTGTCTCATTGGCAGCTAAAGTGAAAAAGTGTCTCTTGATCTGAACAGGGGAGTATCGCTTTTGTTTTAGTGGCACAGAATCAAAGCTCAGCTGGAGAGCTGGACTCAGATCGTCTGCGCTGTGATCTGTTCACCACGAGCATGAGGAGAGTCATCTGCCCTTCTGTTTGCTCATTTATAGATAAACCCCACCGACTGGTGTGACGGCGACACCTCCGCTAAAGAATTAGCCGTACACTGAGCAAACAGTGACTGCTCTCTCAGTGTGGTCACGTTGCATTTGCTGATGATTCATAGAAACCTTTGTGCAGTATCTTAATGCACATATACAGTACATACAGTATGATTATAGTTAGTGCTGACTGGCTAAAAGGTGCAGTAGATGAAGTTTTCCACAAACCAAATGTTCCTCTAATTAAAAATGATGGCAGAATAAAACAGGAAAACTGTACGGGGGAACAATTTCTCCTCATCTAATTATCTGCTGGCACAATCCTCACTGCTTCAGTGTGAACAGCACTCACCCACTGACCCAGGAGAACTAATTGCTAATGTTGACCAGATGTACAGAGTCACTGATTAGATTTTGCCCCCCCCCCCATCGCTCCACAAAATGCCTGCCACAAGCTGTCAGGGGACTTTTCCACCAACTACGTAGAACGTTTACAGAGGGTTTTATTTCTTCCCCGTGTTTACATCTTCAAATGTCACAGGCCACGCGCCACATGACGACCAGATCCCTGGGCGTTCTTCGAGTCATTGGCACCTTTCTTTACAGAGGCACTATGCAGTTGTTCTCCAAGTATTACTGTAGGTAGTCTACCTGCACCCACTCTTATTATATTTCTCTACCGTCAGGAAAGTCTTGTTCAATAGCAGAAGTGGTTTGAGCCAAATCATTACCACAGTGAGCCTTACCATATAATAGCTTGTACGCTTGTAAGCAGGCTAAGATGTGAGATGCTCGACGATCAGCCTGTTTAGCCTTCTGGTAATGTCATGGCCCCCAATTCAACATTTGCACCTGTGATTGAACACCGTCTTTCACCTAGCCAAGCTTACTGAGCACCTGCCAACTCTTTCAAATTCTGTATATCAGTGAATATTATTACATCATAGAATTTATAAGGGACACATCTTTTTTGGCATTAAAAGTAGATGACCAGCAGGGTTCTGCATTCAGTGGCCATATGGGAGCACTTTTCTTTCTCAAATCAAGTGATGCTCACTTTATCACGACTCTATCTGAAATTGGACGTGACATGTTCCTGTGCAGAGTCTTTAAAAATGTAGCTCTGTATCTCTTAAGTGGCCATTATTAAGGCTCTCATTTACCACGGTTTGGAAAAATTGGCAGGCCAGTTATTTCCGAACCATACATACATTTCTTTCCAGTGCTTACATGTTGTTTGGTTGGCTTGGTGATAGAGGTTTTTTCCTGTTTTGCTGTCTGTTGAAAGGCACACAAAGTTTGAGGTTCCTAAGGAAGCCAAAGCCACTGTCACTCCTCTCTGTTGGCCAAACAGTGTGAAAAGTTGATGACATATTTCATATACCAACCTTTTTACTTTCTCCTATTTGTTATTTTGTTTTGTCTTGTGTTGTCTGAAAATCCATTTATAACATATTGACGTTTTCTACAATACAAATAAGAACCAACAGATGAAGAGACAGGCAAACAGACAAAACGGAGAGAAAACAAAACTTCTGTCCAACTCTGTTGGCAGAACTAATCATGTATGATGTGAAAAAGCTACCAGATGACACTAAAAGAGCATCGATTGAATTACCACATGCCTAATTGCAAATGCTAGTCTTAAATTGCTCAAATAACATATAATAAGCCAACAATGTCTACTACAAACACTGTCTAATAGTTTATGCATATTTGTAACTGTTTTAGAGATGTCTTGCTCCTGAATGTGTTTGCATTTTCATTTGCAAAGCTTAACGAGAGCATTTGCATCCCAAGACTGCATAGAAGCCCGCTATCTCCCCTAGAGTATAATGTTACTATGGTAACAAGAGAAAATAAATATGAAATTTGCCTGGGCTTTTTGAAGTGTCTGTATACAAGGCCTCCATGTGTTCCTTGAGAGTTGGCAGGGAGAATGGTGTGACAACAAGTGTCTGCACAGAAGATTAATAAATCCAATATTTGCAATGGGAAATTGATGAGATTAGTGTTCTGCTGCTTGTGCTGGTCCCACAGACACACTTTGTGACCCTCCCCTCACCTCTTAGTTTAAACACAACACAATGTTAGGACAGAATAAAAATGGGGCATTTGGAGTAAATCCAGACAAGAAAACCAGAGTGTTTATATATGCAGAGCAGAATGTGCAATCCCTGGCCTGCTTTCTGTCTATGGAAATCCCTCAAAAAGGGACTGAATTGTGGTCACTTCAGCTTTTCAATTACTTCAAGGTACACTTCCAACACAACATCCAAAATAATCTGTAATCTCTAACAAACTAGACATTCCAAAAGGAGCAGGAAGATGAAAATAATTAGTAAAACAATAGATAGTTTTAGTGAACTTGCAAAAAATATGCAAAAAATATGCACAAAAGTAACGTATGTTGTTTCTTTAAACGAGAATAAACTCTGGTTCTGCTGCAGAACAAGTGCATTTCTTCACTAACTTGAGTGCAGTCCGTGCGTCATTCTTGTAGTCTGGAAGACATCCTGCGCATTGACGAGCTTGTCCTTGGCTTCATGAAAATGAGACTCTCACAACTTCTCTGAGCATGGAAGACGATCAATATTGATAACGCTTCTAATATGATATAACCTCCCTCACTTCTGCCTGCCTGATGTTTTATCCTGGCACTTTCACAGAGAAAGTTTCAGTGAGTCATGATTTATTAACTATTTTTGGGGGGATTCTGGCCCGAGGCAAACATCATTGCAAGAATCTAAAGTTAGCTGTATTGGCAACCTGCCTCACTCCGCTCCTTTCCTCTCTATACCTTCATCTTGTTACTACAGGTAGAAGTTTATATCTGACCTGCAGCAACAGGGTGGGCAGCATGTTGCCCAGTGATTACACTTGGTCGGTCCCATGATGGAAATGTGAGGGGTTTGACTCCTGTAACAGCAATAACTCCTCAAGGTGTCCTTAAGCAAGACACTCAGACATGTTTTCACGGGTAGCTGCTGTAAGCATGTCATAATACATAATAAAGCCAGAAATTTGAAATGCAAAAGAGTGCCTAAGAAAAGACAGAATTCATGACCATTTCATCATTTGTTTCACTGAACATTATTACTTAATCTTTTTTGCCATCATTTGTATCAGTTATGAATACATACTCACCAAAGTAACTCAGTGACATCTCTACAAAAAGAAAGCAACACAGGGCAAAAGATTCTGGTGGTCTAATATTCAGACAGGGAGTAAATAAGACAATATTTTATCATGATTATCTAAACAACTTTATTTGGAGGTAAAACTGAAAGCAAACAAGCCCAGAATGCACATGGTTACGACTAGAATGGTAGGTCAAAGTTGAACTAGTAAAACGGTCTGTAAACTGTGATGGTTGTTTACAGCCGACAGTTTGGGGAATCATTTTACTCTTTGTCTTTGCTTTCTCTTTCAAATAAATTTGGCTACCTTTGGGACAAGGCTAGATAAATGATTTGGCAACTGCCCGGAGTCCCAGAATCTCAGGAGTCCCAAAGGCTCCAGGTTCACTGTGTGCTTATTACTTAGTGGCAATTTGATAGTTTGATAATAATCCATGGTCCTTTAAAACACAATAATACAAGTGTATCATTACGTATTCTTAAGGCACTGACTTGTAGATGGGGTCCAAATAGTTATAATCACGTTTAACACCTTTATTATTTTCATTTGGATTGTAGTTATATAATATCATACCTTTAAGTAATTGTGTTTATTGTTTTGTTGTTAATTGTGTGTTGATCAATAGGGGCCCACAAGCACATTTATACCCCAGGCTCCCATAGTTAGTAAATCCTGCCCTGCCTATGGGTTTCTTTATAGCCAGTCTGATTATCTGACTGCTCATGTTTTTTCTCCTTTGTTTTAGCCTGCCACATCTAAACAATTAACTTAAAGAGTCATATGGAATAATTACTGACAGGAATGAGGGCCAAACTACGAAAATAGGATCCAAGTTTTAATAAATCATCAAATCAAGAATCATTAAATCAGCAGAGACATGTGATGAAGCTATCAAGTTGTCCTTCACAGGGCTACAGATGCGCCTGATGCACAACCCTTCCAAAATAAAATTCTGCCTTCCTTTTGAATGTATCACTGGCATTGTTGTCACACTTAAAGCAGAGGACTTAGTGACTTCAAAAGCACATATCACAACTCAGTTTACTCTCATTGTGATGCAAGAACAGTAAAAATAAATAAAAATAAAAACCATATCCCGCGCCTTGAGGACTCTATAGTCCCCTGGCAGATGATCTTTCCCACATTGCTCTCTTTGAGGTTGCTGGCTGTCAACGGCAGGCTGCTCGGATTATATTTTAGGGCCATGATCTGCTTAGAGCAGGCAGACAGCCCACACACAGACCTCATTTAGCCCTGGGTGTGTACACAAAAGAGTTTCTGTACATAAACACAGGCCCAGATTCTCTCCCTATGTGGAAGGTCAAAGGCCATCTCACCGTGTTGTTTTAGCCCTTTCAACATCAATGAGATAAGACAGTGGAAGGGGGTTTGTTGCAATTTTGTGACGAATGGCCTACACCCAGATATGAGTTATGTGTAAGTGGCAATTTGGGGATTTCAAATTGTTGTTAAACTGTGATTGCCTTGTCGCCATGCAATTTTAGGCAATTCTAAGGACACAGTCTACCTACAGCAGTAGCAGCGTGGGGTTAGAGAGCTGTGTGGGCGAAGGAGGAAAATAGTCAACATTTACTCCGGAGGACTGCACTGTAAAAAAAAAGAAATCTTTCTCCTCACATTTGTTAATATTTGGAGTTTTACAGTTATAGGCTTTGGGCCAGCCAGGGTTTTTCATGTTTTTTGTGTCGGTCCACTGAACAGCATAATAAAGTTTAACATCTGTTTTTTTTTCATTTGCCAGATTGTTGTGTGGACACAGAACAGAAATAGCTACTGTATGCTCATCATACTTCTCACAAAGATACTTGAATCTACTTGAAAAGTCAGAGGATCACCAATATTAATAGGAGTTATGATCTGGGGATGAAGAATGTCATTGAAAATTGAGAAATTTCATGGAATCCATCCAGTAGTTTTTGAGATATTTCAGTCGGGACCAAAGTGGTGAACAGACCGACACTGCTAGTCATAGACAAATCAAACAGAGTGCTATTACATTTGTGTCCTTGACCAAAAGCTTGACATCCTGGGAAATCTGGAAAGTGGATTAGATTTGGTTCATGATGTTTTTGAGGATATTGGATCTTTGCAACAGCAGGCAACAGGATATGGATTAGAATCAGATTAATGTCAATTACTGAACAAAAGAAAGAGTAAATACTGTGAAATAAAAGAAATAACAATAAAACAAACCAACAGCGCTGCAAAAAAAGATGAGAAAGACAAATATTACCTACCCAGGTCCACCATCATGCACATAGGATACCTTTCAGACAGCAAAGGAGCCAAGACATGAAGGGGAACATTTAAAATCAAAGTGTGTGTGTTATGACCCTGATAATCACAGGCTTATATTCCTCCCCCACTGCAGCAACTGAACTGTGCATGTTTATTTCTGATAAGAGCTGCTGGGGAGTTTAGTGCCCAAAATGAAAACTCCAGAGAAAATGCTCATCATCACAGAACTGCCAAGTTTTCAATAAGCAGGAATTATGCATGACCAGATGTCTCGATATGAGTGGCCTCTATGGGTTTTTTCCTTTTTTTTTAAAGAGAATAGTCTGTTTTATCATTTTTGGTTGAATAGAGAGGGAATCAGTTATATTCTGACTGTCATTGTTTTACTTATTCAGTGAAAATAAATTGAAAGGAAAAAGGAAAAACAAAATGTGTCCTTACCCCAAAACACTGGAACTACTCAGTCAGTTTACCCCCCCAAGATCAGCTCTCAAGATCCTCCCTTTCTGTTTATCGTGAATGTTATCAGCTGGTAATATCATCTTACGTCATCATATGATATATATGAATACCTATATCAGATTATCAGTGCTTTGTTGTACCCTCTGCATCATATGTAACTCGCATTCCCTGATCAGTGGAATCAGACCGATGTGGCCAGTGCGGTAACAAAAGGCTGCTCAGGCACTGGAAAAGCAGCGTGAATCATGGGAAATGTTTCCAGTGTTGGGCTGACTCATCTGAGACGTGTTAGGAAAAGCCTAAGGTTTCCACTCCAACATCTGGAGTCGGCTTGGTCAGTTAGTAGCACGCCAAAGCTGGAGGCTTTAATCATATTGTCCCTCCGCTTCTTTTACCAAATATAGACAAAACAACTGCGGTGAAAGAATGTGAGCGTGCATAATTAGCCAAGTTCGGAAGAATGCTCGGTGTTAGATCTGAAGTAGTTCTTACAACATGCACTGAGAGTGCAGTTTGTTATCAGATGTGTTTCATGTTTGTTCTCTCAGCAATCCTCAAACTCCTGAAAACTTATTTATAGCAAGTTCTAAATACAGTAAGCCCCATACAGGCGTGACTAAAATTAAATTAAATAAAATAATAAAATAAAATATCTTTAATATTAATACGTTGTATTTTGCATTTTACATGTGTTAAGTTTCATTCTACATAGCACTATCCCTTAGAAACCTAAGCACATGAATATGACTCACTATTTTAGACAGGACTCCCTCCAGTCCAGAGGGTGCATGACTCATAAGCACAAGGCCGCTGTGGTTAATCATAAGACATCTGACTCCAAACTAATAGTTTTTTGTGCTTTTAATTAGTTCTCGACTCCGAGATGTTATTAGCCTTTGCTCCAATATCGGGGATTGAGCTTTAGGAAACTAGCTAGCAGTAGCATGAAGCTGAGAACAGCTGCACAGTGGAGCTGAAGCACACGTAACTGTTCTGCCAAGCCAGACAACCAAGCTCCTTGTGCAATCATGTGTCGAATCTTTCACACAGTTGTGGCAAAACAGATGCTAAAAAGTTCTGCGTAGTTTTCATAGAATATTGTGAAGTGAGCACAGATTCAGATTATGTGTTGTGGGCGTCACTTTTATGAGAATTAAATTATTAGAATCTATTATCTGCTGTTTGTCACATAGAAAATTGAATTCATGAATCCGTTTAGGCATTTATAGGGTTGTGGCTGAGACAGGACATAAAGTAATCAGCGAAGAACTAAGGGAAACGATACATATTCTATTAAAGTGCACAAGTAGCCATTAAAGGAATAGTTAGACATTTTGAGAAATACCCTTATTCGCTTTCTTGATCTTACACAAGCAGGCTGATAACAACTCTCATGTCTGTCAAATAACAATGACGCTAAAGCTACTCTAGCCAGTTAGCTTAACTTAGCACACACACTGGAAACCGCCTAAAGGTAAAAATTTGCCTTAGCTCACTATATCTCATCTGTGTAATCCTTTTTTTTTTTAAACAAAGTGTAAAACCGGTGGATAATGCCAGGCTAGCTGTTTTTGCGGGGATTGAGCTTTAGCCGCAAGGGGCTATGATATGTTAATCTGCTGAGAGAAATAAAATATTTCTACTTAATGCATTTGGTCACAGACAAAGTTTCGACACTAACAAAGTTTTGAGATTTGGCAAACACCTGACAGCTAACGTCACCAAGAAAATTACTTTATTGTCTTTATTTCACATGAGGATGCTTTTGGGCTACGTAAAAAAAAAATATATATATATATATATATATATATATATATGAACATCCGCGTTTTGTTTATCCAAATAGCTAGTTTCCTTCTCTATCATTCCCACAACATGGCAGTGCAAGGCTGCAGTTAGAAGGGCCAATTTATTTTCTCAGCATGTTGGCACTGATCAACACCAGCTTCCATCCTGTTGAAAATCTTCATCAGCAACGCAGAGGGACGATAAAGTGTTGGGAGTAATTTGACGCCAGGCGGCCTCATTACAGGCTGGGTTCAGACAGAATCAAGAGGGCTGGGGTAACACCAGGCCTGGGATCTGGCAGATGACAGTCTGGAATAGCTTGCACCAGATAAATATAGCTAGACGGGAGAACCAACAAAAGAGTATGTTGCTTCACATGGGGTTGACGAAAGAGGGAAGGGGGAGGGAAGGGGATCCAGGGTGGGGCTTTTGTGTGTGTGTTCATCCATGTGTGTGTGTGAGGGTGTGTATTGTGTACGTGCTGTGGTTCACACAGATCCCAATGTTAGGGAGCCCGGCAAATGTCGTCATCCGCTGGTTCTGAAGGCTTAAAATAACCAGAGGAAAGGATGTGTCCCATGAAGTTTGGTTGGACTGACTGTACGGCCGCCTGCAGTAGCATGAAGCTGAGAACAGCTGCACAGTGGAGCTGAAGCACACGTAACTGTTCTGCCAAGCCAGACAACCAAGCTCCTTGTGCAATCATGTGTTGAATCTTTCACACAGTTGTGGCAAAACAGATGCTAAAAAGTGAGCACAGATTCAGATTATGTGTTGTGGGCGTCACTTTTATGAGAATTAAATTATTAGAATCTATTATCTGCTGTTTGTCACATAGAAAATTGAATTCATGAATCCGTTTTGGCATGTATAGGGTTGTGGCTGAGACAGGACATAAAGTAATCAGCGAAGAACAAAGGAAACGATACATATTCTATTAAGGTGCACAAGTAGCCATTAAAGGAATAGTTAGACATTTTGAGAAATACCCTTATTTGCTTTCTTGATCTCTTACACAAGCAGGCTGATAACAACTCTCATGTCTGTCAAATAACAATGACGCTAAAGCTACTCTAGCCAGTTAAGTTTAACAGCACACACTGGAAACCGCCTAAAGGTAAAAATTTGCCTTAGCTCACTATATCTCATTTTGTGTAATCCTTTTTTTTTAAACAAAGTGTAAAACGGTGGATAATGCCAGGCTAGCTGTTTTGCCAATTTCCTGTCTTTGTGTTAAACTACTGTAAGCTAAGCAGCTGCTGTGGTATCAATCTTCTCATTTAACTCTAAGCAAAAGTAAAAGCATCTTTCACAAAATGTTGAATCATTGCTTTAAATGATGATGCACTCTATTTATTTTGGATTCTATGGATCAACGTTTTCGACCCTTTATGATAGAAGTGCAGAGGACAACATATGCTAATATCTTTTGTACACTTATTTATTAATTTGTAAGTAAGTATACAAATGTTCCCTTCTTTTTCAATTTTTCCTTTTTCTTAGAAGGTGGAAATATTTATGTTTTAGGGCTTTAAATGATCTCTCTCTGATTTTAAACTCCAGTTGAACACAATTTCAGTCCGGCTTTTTTATCCTGAAGGAGACAAGATGTGCTGAAACACTGAGCCACAGAAATTAAAATATAAAAACTCTATCAAACTTATCAATAAATTAAACTAAAACATCCATTTACCACTCTTATCTTAAAAAAAAAACCTGTTGCTTTGTGTCACACTTCTACCTGACTATATGAGGACACTAGTTGAGTCTGCCTCATACAATCTTCCATGAAAAAAAAAACATGTCTGTCTAATTTTTTGTGCCTCGCCTCCACACACATATTTGCATTTCCAGACAATATTCACATTATCTGTGGCCTTTGGGAGACCAAGCTCAAAAAATGATTACATGCTTGATTAACGGCGGATAATGTGAACTATCTTGTGCATCAGAAAAAAAAAGATTGTGGGAAATGAGAAAAGAATTGGAATCTTTGAGCAACTGACAACAGCAGCTGAAGTCAACAAATGATCAGCCAAACCAGAAGAAATGCAGATGATAGAAGATATGAGTGCACACGGGAGAACAACTAGTATTTTTGGCCAACTATGCAATCTGACGTTTCATAGTGTTGCCAGACTAGGCCAGTATGCTCTGGGAATGTAAAGATACGAGTGGGAAGCTGACCATCACGTGGCCCCGGTGCATCTTGTCACTTTACAGCCAAAAAATGCATTCCAAGCTTCTCTTCTGACAAATCTCTATTGTATAAGTGACCACGGAGGAGACACTCTAGATGTTTTTAACATTGTTGTTCAGTTTAGATTTGGTGAGCTTAATTGCAATTCTCTCAGAGTGTGTTTTTATAGTTTTCTGAGGGGAAAGTACTGTAGATTTTAACACCCCAACAAAAAAAAACATTTCTTCTTTTCAAGCAAATCAGTGATACACATGGCCTGTTCAGGTATTCCAATATAACAGAAATAATAATAATAATAAATTGAATTTATATAGCGCTTTTCATGGACTCAAAGTCGCTTTACAGGGCAGGGGTAGATTAAAAACATAACAAAACAAAGCGAACAAAACAAAACAAAACAAGTAGAACAAAACAAGATTCAGATGAAAAATGGAGGGGGCAGGGGCTATGGGTAAGAAATGTGCCCCAACCCTTGTTTAATAACCTCCAGAGGCTGTATAGTTAATTTGCAGGAGAGAGTTTTTGATACATAAGGGTACCAAAACAATTGGATGGCATTACTTTAAGGCCAGCCTGAGGGAGGGGCTGTGGGATGGTAATGAACTTGCTTTTTTTCTGGCTGCCTGATTCTTTAATGCATATTCATTTATTAGAAAAATGAGCATTCTCCTGGTGTTTTCTTTGCCCTTTTTCCATTAAATGCATAAGAGAAAAAGTTAAAACATGGTATGTAACTGCAGGGCCATTTAGTGAAAGTTTATTTAGGGAATGTCTGGTGGAGTGGCATTTACTGTTACATACTTAAATGGTTTAGATCCATGAGGTGTTGAACTAACACTTAAACTCACTATTTCCATCTGTGAAAGTCAATATACTCTAATATTAAGACCATGTGCTCTTTTCACATCAGCCAGTGGATCCAAGTGAAAGCTATGATCCTTAATTGAGTCAACTAATTATCCTGAATTTAGTCTCAATTGGAGATGTTAGTGAAGAGAAGGAGACCCTTTTAATCAGGTTTAAGTTATGACTCAATTGAGACATGATGGATGGGGAAGCAAGTTTAAGGAGGGTGGGTCACACACACAGGCTTCTACTGTAGCAGACAGTGAAAGAGAGGTCAGCAGTTTAAAATAGCAATATCTGATCCCTTGAAAGTGTGGTCCAAACTTTAAAATAGGAATATCTTCCCGTGATTAAATTTCATTCTCATCACGCTCAACACACTTTATCTAAACAAAATGTATGTTTAATTTTGCAACTAGACATTATCAAACCAGATAGCACATCAGTTTGTTGAGGGTGGTGGTGATAGGACAGAAATGAGATTTGATACAAGCAATCATAGTAAGAGAAAATATGAAAAGTTAAAAATAAAAATAACCGGCAAGATATTTTCCCATCTCTGCACAAGTAAAGATTTGCTTTGCAATTTGTCATATAGTGTATCTTGGTGGAAGTCTTAACACTAACTCGCTCAGCAGCTGTTGTTGCAGAGAAATCATTGTGTTATCCAACATGCAGCTATTTTTCCTGGCCACTGGAAGTGGAATAACCGGGGTTCACTGCCTTGCCAAATTGTGGATTTCATTTCTAGACGAATTAAACATGGTTGTCAAAGGTAGAGGAGACTGTCATGTTATTTTAAAGGTTGTATGTGTTGTATTTTGCTTTCCCGATGCATTGACATGACAAGTAAACAACAGGGATTGCAATTATCCTGGTAATTGAAAGTAAACATCCTATGCCAGTAAAATTAATCAGCTTCATAACAATGACTGAAATTGCTCACAATCAAGAATAGGCCTAAATAATATATCGTTGATTAGGTTTAATCACAGACATCTTCATTAGAGGCTGCACAATCTGAACACAAACAGGACCACTTCAGGCTACCACTTCTGCTTGCAGCTCATATAACAAATTACAGTATGTTCATGTTGGCATCGCTGTAACCTTCCTTCTCCTTTAATGGCGAAAAACTTCAGTCTCTCTTATAACTGACTGACTTTTGAACGATTTTGCTGAGCAGCCAATTGTACCTCCCAAAAAATGTCTTCACAATCTTTTACTGGGGACGCTGGCCTCCCATAGCACTGTAGAAGAGGCTGGTTTCAACGACACCCTAGTGCTGTGCTGAAAGGTAAAATCCAGAGCACATTCTAATAAAACATGATGTGGTTGTTTCTGGATATTTGAAATAGTGCATTGTTGCCAGGGAATGTTCAGACTTTACCTGACATCTGTGTTGGTGATGCAGACCAGCATTCCTGAGCCCGTTGATGAGTTGAGTTTGGAAGCTGATGCAGAATTAGCTCAAGTACTTTCAACAGCGCATAGAAGTGTCAGTGAAGTTAGGATTTTGATCTGGCTAGAAGGATTGTGTTGTACACAACATTGAAGCAACTGTTTCTGAAACAAAATAAAAACTGTTACTACACTACTAGTTATCTGAGTTTTTTTAAGTCTATCTTCTAAAACAATAAGTATTTACTTGTAATAACATTGAGGCAAATACTTAGACTTATTGGGCCCGTATAGTTTCCTGCATACTGGAATAATTAAAAGTGATTTCAATGTAAGAGATGTGGGATGAAATCCACAGTACTTATTCTGTGCAAAATGTATTCTTAACTGAAAGGAGGCTGTAAATATTCTTAAATGATTTATGTTTCCACTTTTCTTAAAAATGTAACAGGATGATGAGGTTAGCTGTACTTTGGTCAGGTATGAGTTATCTCTATGACTACTGGTTACATCACCATAATAACTTTGTATGGATATTCAAAGTCCCAACAGTTTCTACAGATTTTTAAGAATCTTTGACTTTTTGTTTAAGTGTAACCTTGAGGTCAAAATTTCCACCTAAGCCACTTTCGCTGAATCCCAATGTCATCCATCACTACGCACAATGGGAGTGCCTGAAAGCTGATAAAATATTAACTCAACCATGCACTTTTTGGTAGTGTGTTTAGTTATGCCGCCGGGTCAGCACTACTATGTTTCCTACTACTTGAAAAAATGTGGTGTCTAATTCTTTCATTCCTTCAGCCATACTGAACACAAATTGTTGATCTATTTCTCTTGTTCACTCGGCATATTGATGTTGATGTGGATGCTGACCGTTGTCGTTACCTTTGTACTTGTTTATGACATGGATGGAATAGACTGTAAAGTGGTGCCCCCTTGGGGTTTGATAAAGTTTTCTGTATTCTATCTGTATGGTATAACAAACGTTCATCAAATTCATTTTGCTAATTGTGTTAGCGTGGCCTTGTTTTGCTTAGCACTAAACTCAGCACAGCTGAGGCTGATGGGAACGCGTGATGATGGAGCTATGTGGCATATAAAAGTTACTTCAATCGCAAAAGTCACATAAGGGCTTTACTGCATGACCTACATTTAGTCACAAAATTTATTTGGCCCCCTATACTGAGATAATACGCGACACGTGATTATCGTTATTATCGGCAGCTTTCCAAAGCATATGGTTTCTGACCTGTGGTGGGGTTATGTGAAGTCTTACTATCAGATGTATGATTCATTCTGAACCATAGTGCTTTTTACCTTGACCAGAACAGACCTCTTTCAAATGTCGGTCATAAACTATAGATGGTGGTCTCCATGTGAACTCACTGCTGACTCTTGAATGGCTCCACAGTGAGGTCATTGGAAACAAACTTAGTGATCCCAAAACAGACTGTCTGTGGAGAAATAGAGGAGTTGACTAGCATGTACTGTAACAGGCTGTTGTACTGGATTTATGAATGAGGCTTTAATTGTGAGCAGGTGTGTTGTGTTAGAGACATTATATACTTCCTTCCTGTGAGTCATGAGCTACAAATATATGTTGTTTAGAAAAAAAAAAGTCCCATTGCATTGTTGAGTGAAATATATATATAAATGATGTTAAAACTGAAACTATAAAGTCCCATAAATGGATGATTTTTAAACCATGAAACATTGTGTGAGGTGGATGTACCTGGTGGTGCAGAGCTGGACGTTTTATTCTCCAACAGGAGCTGCCGTCCCGGCTCCTCCTCAGCTCTTCTCTGCCTCCTCCTCACACGACATGCAAGTCAACATATATGTGACAAATATGAATGCCGTGACTTAATTTTATAGATAATAATAACTATGACATACATGATGAAATAACAAAAATACAGCTTTGACAAAGTTTTTCAATTCAAAGAGGCAGACTTCATAATAATAGCTATCTCCTCTTTTCTCTCTTGGCTTTTCACTACACTTCCCTCCATCTTACTTATCCCAAAGTCTGTGGTTGTATGGCCTCATCCAATAACATTCCACTAAACTAACTGAAATTATTTCCTTTCATGGTGTACAGTTAATTCAGTGTACAGCAGCACATCCTTATACAATTTCACCAGAGCATGTAAATACATAATGTTTTCCAGAAAGATTACATTCTGGGACATAGGTGTTTAAATATGGTTTTCTCTCATTTCCACTAATATACACGGTGGATATTAACAATAACAAATATGTTGAAAACATTGGTCACCCTCATTTGACTTTATGGGGCATTGCATGAACCTGCGGAACCAAGACACTCAACAACAAAAGACTATTGTATCTCTACAGTGTTACTCATATCCAAACTGTTGGCCTGGAAGCCACACAGCTAAGTATGTTTATGAGAATGCATCATTCGCACATTCCATACTGTGCAGGCGCTGCTTTCTTGATGCATTAATATCCATGGGCCTTATTCTTGGTGAATAGGCGCGTCCGTAGAACATCTGAATTACCAGCTGGATGGCATTGGATGCTGGCAGGATTATCGAGAATCAGTATACATTTGAACAGCGTTGATTGGTAGTCAAGTATATAGGCAGCTTCATTTGGCCTGCGAATTCCAATTCTCAGCTAATTTCAATTCCTAATAAACAACTGCCAGATATGTTTTTTACGTAACTAAAGGCCAGGGCACTCATTTACAGCCAGTTCCCAGGTCGAGTGTCATGAATTTTTAAAAAGCTTCCACATACTGCGTTACATACATGTTTCAAATCCATTATAATGTAATATCTAGGATCCTGACATAATAACATCATCAACAGGCATATCAAACAAAGGCAGTTACAGCAGTAGGCAGTTTAGATATGTTTTGATTTCACAAGCATGCAAAGAAGAAATGTGAGAACTTTGGGTGAACTGCATTACAAAGTGAGTGATATTAATTTTTCAAATGGATGTCTGTACTGGGGAGTTCAGCGTCTGTCTGTATATGCTTTTGGGCTTTGGTAGGAAGTATGGCTTGTGTATGTTCATGACAGCTCTTGGAACATTGTTAAGTGCTCAGGCGCAAAGGCTTGAATTGCGTATATATTTAGTTGTAAATGGCTAAAATGCTTTAAAGGGGTTTTCTGTCATGATAGCTCGGTTACGGCTGACACATGATGTCCATTCGTTGTTCAGCACTGCAGCAAAAGGGTACTCAACATACTCGGGTTTGTTCCCATGGATAAACAGTACAGCACATTTCTCCATTGAGTTGTCTGTCAAAATGCACTCACACTTGTAGTTTGTGTGTTTCAGTTTAACTTCAGACTTCTCATTGAACATGACTGTTGCAGTTAAGCGCGCTGCCACATCAGATAACTGCGGCAGTTAAAATAAAACACATTATTAAGGTCTTGAAGCTGCTGTCGCAGAAAGTGGACGCTATTGGAAACCAAGACCAACGCCCTGACACAACGCCAAGGCCTTATGGTGAAACAGCGGATCAAAGCCTACAGAAGGAGGTCTTTTGCCCAAAATACATCTTTGCTGCTCACCAGAAAGTCCCCTCCTCCCCCTGGGTATACTGCATATTTTTCTTTGAGTCTTTCTTTCCATTTTGTACTTTCCTTTGCTGCATTTAGTCAAGTGTCGGTTGGAGCAGATTTTGAGGACACAAGACTGCTTTTACAGTAGCCATCTGAAAAATAACTTTCAATGCCATTTCTTTTGTTTTTTTTTTTGGGGGGGTCTTCGCAGCCTGGGTTAGATTGCCCCTCCCTTTTTGCAACTCAAAAGTCGCCTGCAGCTTATAAATGTTTAAAAAAGTCTTCTTCTGGATCCAAAACCACCTCAAAGCTTGGCATAGCTAAAGGACGAGCACTTGATAAGGGGACAAACACATTCCATGTCATGCCCGCTAAACTGTGCTGCTTGTGCTTGCAAGGCTGTGTGTTTGTGAACTAAATCCATGTGTGCAATTCAGTTTTCAAAGGTTCAACTAACTGTAAGTCTCACACTATACATGCCACACCCTGTATGAACAGTATGTTTGTTCATCATGCAGCAAAACCAGTAATGTTGATTTTTTTAGCCATCGGCGGGTGTATCTGGGTTGAGGATTTGAGAGATGATGAAGTTTTCAACACTTATCAACACCGGCTTCACATTCATATCATTAGGCACATTTTACACTGGGGGCCACCAGTGTTAACTGGCTTACATTTCTTGCTCAAAGGCACCCTCAGTGGAACTTTTGAGTAGGAGCGGCATTACTCAACCCCCACATCTCATTTGGGATTCAAACTGACATCCCTGCAGTCATAAAGCCATCCTCTATCCAACCTTCATGCCCAGTACATGTTCATGCTTTCTCTTAATCAGGAGGTCCTTTATCTGCGTAGAAGGCTGTGTGTTTGTGCCTGTTTTTGCCTGAGTGGATTGAATTTAGCGTGTCTGTGGCTCATTGGGAGGATTCTGTGAGGCAAAATGGGGATCCCTCTGTTTTTATGTGTGAGTTTTCATGTAGCCATCTGAAGCATGGAAGACAGATGGATGGAGTCATACATTTTAAGCTTCTCACTTTTGATGCTGCCAATATATTCCAGTTCCGTTGTTTTATTTTAACTATATTTATGTCCTTTGTTGTTCTGTGAAAAGTTTTATAACAAACGGTTTTCTACCCAATAATTAAGAAACCATTATGCATTTGGTGAAAGCAGTTTATTATAGATTGCCAGTTCATCTGTGCATACACTAGGGACCACTAGAGCCACAAAAAACACAACATCAATATCAGGTAATGTTTAGACAGTGTAACTGTGCAGTTGATAATAACAAGTTATAAAATGGTACACACTGACATCATGCAGCGTTAACAAATATAGTCAAATAAAAAGAACTTATTATCTGTGTGCGGATCAGTACCACACCCTTCATATGACTCAAAGGAAATAAAATGTCTTTGCAGCTTTTTAAAAAAACCTGCTGACCAAACTGCCTTAAGCACCCAGTCTCATTTGTCAGAGAAAGAGGCCACATACGCAGCCAGCTATTTGTAGTGATGGCTTGGTAACCGATAATTACCCTGCCATTGCTGAGCACTTGCACATTATTCAATTAATTCAAATGTAAACTATCTCTGCAGGTGGGCTGCCAATTGTGCAAGTGGCTCTTTATTTTTAGCAGTTTCATTTAAAAGAGCATAAAACGGTATTGAAAAAAGAAAGGTATTGTTGCCTGACATCAACATATATATTGCTTGGCATATTATTTGCCTAAAACAGCAGTGTGAACTGTATCAAAAATAAGCGGGTTTAATTAGTCAGAAACCATCTTATCTCAACCATCTCACAATACCTCAAAGAAAGTTCGAATGGAACCATCTGAACATTTGCAACATCAAACCAGCCAAGAGAGGCTCTCGGCCTTTTGTCTTTGGTTGAACTTTGCTTGTTATTAAGTTTTAGGTTATGTTTGGTGCAAGCTCTCAGTGACTTACAAATTGGTTCAAAGGGACTGAGTCACTGGAATCAAAGCTGCACACATCAAAAGAGATAGAAATGATATAACCCACACACATGATGGGAAAAACTGTGATAATGAGTCTTTATGAATGTCTGACCCTAATAACAGTATAATCGCGTATGAGCTGTGAAATCATGTGTTCACCCATTAGCAAAAGGAACACTCTTCTCAGTCGCTCTGATTAGTCAAGAAGCTCCCCAAAGGGGCGTTAGCATGCACTCGAGAATGTATTTAAATCAGAGGAATTTTAATTACACTCAGATAGCTTTTAACTGGGTTAGCTTGTGTTGTTTTGGATGGTTAATTAATGGTTTTGTAAGCTGTTTTCATTTCATACCCAAACTCAGCGGGAGTAAACAAGCAGACAACATCACAGGTGATGTGGGTGTCTTCTTTTAATCATAAAAAACCAAACATTTAAACATATTTACCATATTATATTAGCCAGTCAAAGGACTTTGAGTACTTGAATCCAGTCTCGATTTTACACATACTAGCGTCTCTTCATGTTTCAGTGGTCTTAGATGAATGTCTGCCACTGGTAATGATCAGTTGACTGACTGGTTGGTTAAATGATTTCAACACGTCACTCTGTTTTTGTCTTTCTTTGATAGAGGCATCTTTTTGAGAAATGAGTGAAATATTTAGTTTTACTCATTGACTTAAAAAGAAGAATCTACGAAGATAACATCTAATTTCTCCATTCATCAAGTGTAAGAAATGTTGTGGGGATCTATTTTATATAATGAAGCAAATTTGTTTGTCTGTTTGAGGCTGTGAAAGACTTTTTACAGGAAGCGTGTTGCCAGCTTTCCAGATAATCAAAAAAGCTAATCCTCGCATTAATGATTAGCATGTGCTGGCATGGAATTTGATCTCACTGTGAGGTATGAGATGCAATGTATGCATGCTCAGAACATGTGGTGCATCAGTTCTCACACATATTGACATTCTACAACGTTTGCTTACTTAGCACCTAAAAGCGGCAGTGAACACATCAGCAGTACTGTAAGAGGCCTCCTGTCCAACTTTCCCGCATGTTTACAGGTGAAAGTATACTATATTTTGTTCAATGAGGCAAACAGAAAGGTTTTAATCCTCACAAATTCTTCCTTTTCCCAACTTCGCCAGATGGAACATAAAGCACGATAATTCCCTTTTTGGAAAAAGTTCAAGGAGTTTTATATCGGCCAACATTCAAGTAACAGCTAATGAATCCACTAAATGAGCGTTCCATACTGTAGGTGCGCAAGGGGTTCTGCAGGAGGTCAAAAGAAGAGCGAGCATAACAGAGAAAAGTCTGCCTGTAGCCTTTTAAGCCCACAAAAAATCTTACTTAAAAAATTATCGCCATTTTCCTGACTTTTGGATGTTTGTCTCCATGATTGAGATCAAAGTGTTTCTTGAACAGGTTGAAGTGCTCCCTCTGTGCCTACTAGCAGAGGGAATATAAAGCCAATCAAGTTTATTGGAACAATCATTTTATTCTGTATTACATCTTAACACACACACTGATTATGAGTGAACTGAGGAAGTTAAAAGTCATACATCAATAAACATTGATTAAAGTGAATCACTGTGAAATCGCTTTATTGTTTAAGGCTACATTAGGCAAGTTGTCACTGTATATTACAATTTCAATTTCTTATTGAACAAATGTGACTAAAGTGGGACCGTAACAGAGAGAAACATCACTAACTGCAGAAGTAAAATTGTGATGTTGGGTATACAGTATGGGACTTTGCTCTACTGTCTTTCTGATGTACTGTGATGCCACCCACTGTTTTACTCCCACTACAATTGTTCATAAGATTAAAATGTGGGAAACAACGAAGGAACCATGATGGAGTTCAAGCTTTTTGTCATAACAGGTCATAACTACCATGGTTTCTCAGTTTAATCCTGGAAGATCTTTCAATCAAGTCCACCACGACCAGCAAACATACCCTCTACACATCCTGATGTCATCTCAATGAAACAGCAACTGTCAAAATGTCATCTTGATACACTAGACAGCATGAAGTTAGCAACTGGGGCCATCACTTCTTGGGAAAAACTTAGTTAACTTTAGTATCGACTAAAGAAGAGTCCTCATTAATTTCCTGCATCTTAAGACACTGTCTCGATTCATGGTGGTTGTCACTTGATTGAAACTTAAGAAAAAATAGAATCAATGAGCAGTCTGTCCAGAAAGCGTTAGATCTTTGGCATACGTCATCATTTTCTGGCATCCTTTGATATAAAGCAATCACAGACTAGTTGGTGCAGCTTACTGATTTCTGAATACCAAAAGGATTAGATCTTGACGTTTAAAAGCACCCGTTACTTCCATTTGCTTCGCTTGTCAACATTTAAAAGCTTTCGATATAAAATAAAAATGTTCCATCAGAAAGGCGATCTGTTGAACATACAGTACTGTGTAATTGACCTGCAGTCTGTTAAACAAGACATGTGGGCAGAGTGTCAATGTCTGCCAAATTGCAGCATATTAAGCACATGTTCATAAAACATTAGGAGGAAATGGAGAAGAAAGAAGGTGAAGGACAGAACATTTGCTCCAGAAGGGGACATTATATGTAATAGCACCATTATGACATACTTTCACTCATCCACAGTGAGCAGGAACAGAGAAGTAGACTCCTTCATTAAATTCATTGGCATATTTTAAACAAGGTACACAATTTGTTCTTAGTATGCTGCTTGTAGACTAAACAACTCATGTGCATGTAATTGCATTTCACAATGCAGCTGAAGTACAATCACGTTCATAAATTTAACTTTTGTTGGCTGCCCAAGGGTTTTCCACTTAGTTACCCAATGATTTAAACAGGGAATATGTTTGTGAAAATAACAGTCTTACATTACATATTTCCTTATCATACTGTACTATAACTCTTTTTTATTCCCATGTCTTTTTTTACATGTATTAACTGGTGAGGATGCTGACCTTTTTTTTTTTTGCCTAGGACTTGCTTTTAGCAAATGTATGTAGCCAAGAAAATGCATATTTAAGACCATTTTACATGGTTCTTATCTTAAAACAAGATTCAAATGTGCTAGCAACAGTTGCCATCACATCCGGAAAAACACCACGGTCACCAGCTAGAAGCAGGCGCCAGCCTTTGGTCTATTTCTGTCTGAAATCAAGGACACATTGTTTATTGATTTGCCAAGATTTTTGAGTGAATCTGCAACCATTGTAATTATAGAATGCTAAATATAGTGCTGGGATGGAAAGCTTGATTGGCATAGCAACAGTAACTACGGGGACTGTGTTAAGGGAAGGGTTAATTGCTAGTAGCTCTGCATTTACTGCATATTAGCTTAACATGCTGTTGATTCCAACAGTTTTTTGTTCAGATAATTTTGTGACAAGTCTTGCAGTACATAAATGCAGGGAGGTGTATGAAACAGGAGTGAATTATAGACTCACATAACAAGTAAAACCTTTCTTACAATCAATATCTGGATTAAGGAATAGACTTTTTAAACCCTCTGGGGTTTTGTTTTATGTTTTTCTCCACAACATCAAGGTTTACAATGGTTGCCTCTATCGGTTCTGTTATATTTGTCGGCTACAGGGTCTAGTGAAGGCAAGCATTGATTTTTAGTAAATCATGGGCTTTGTTTTGGTCTTCAGTCAAGACAGTGACTCTGTTTCAATGGAATTCAGCCTCAAGCGGTAAGATAAAACGTTCCTCATCCCCTTTCGCAGTGCTCAGTTCACTTGTTGTGATTTGATGATCTCTCTCTCTCTCTCTCTCTCTCTCTCTCTCTCTCTCTCTCTCTCTCTCTCTTCACACCATGTTTCGACACTCACTCTTCCAACAGGATTCATCAAGGTCTGAGAGCCTTGTCAATATTCACCACACAAAGGGGCAACAAGCCATCTAGCACCTTGATGAAATGAAAAAGTGTGTCTTCTTATATCAATTATAGCCGAGGTTGTTAGCATTGTATGTAAAACTATGTGTAGCGATTAAGATTGTTATGCACAAAATCTGTGCAAGCCATCTGTACCTATGGCCTGTCGCACCACCATCAATTGTGCTGTGGCAAGATTAAGGGTGTCTCACAGATGATGGATGGCTCACAAGATGCACACAGTTTGGATTATCAGATACATTTTTAACACAGTGTACACAACAAGTTAATAAACAACAACCCTGAAACATAAACCATGTAAATCTTAATGGATGCTATGATAGTTTGTTGATGAAGCAACCTTGAGATACAAAAGTCTTGAGACAGTTGAGAAGCGAAATCGGCAGAATGGCAAATCTTGTTCAATAAACACAGATGTGGAGAACTAAATTTCCATCAAATTAGCTTATGTTCCACTAGCTTTTTTGTAACTCAGTCTTGTTGAAGCTTTATATCAGCTGTCTTTCAAAATGCTGAAACATGCCCCTGTTTTGGTTTCTTTTTTCATTTCTAACACTGTGGTCCATGATGATCATCGCAGCCCTTAGGTGCAGGGACACCCAACATCTTCCTGTTTTTTATCTAGCCATTTTCAAAGCTAAATGGATATCTATTACTGTACTGGGCAGTAAAAATTATAAAACAATGATTTTATTGTTAGCATAACCGTACTTTTCATGATATTTCAACAACCTATGGCTAAGATTTATGGAATATATTTGTTACATTGTATGTTGTTGTTGTTGTTGAACAAAAATATTTGTCAGCTTATCTCA
>NW_021166698.1:0-36246 GCF_004354835.1 Perca flavescens
GAGGACTTCAAAATGGATTCGCGGCTTCGAAGGGGGGGCGCGATCGAGGCGGGACCCGGGCGGAGCCCCTCCGCTTCGGGGCCCCTCACTGGCAGACCAGGCCGCCCGGAAGCTTAGGCTTAGCGGAGGCCTTTTTCTGACCCGTCGCGACCTTTGAGAACACGGGCCGCTGGAGGCCTTCCCAACGGAGGCCTTCCCGGGGAGGCCCCCGTGAAGAACCGGGCCCGGGAGGCGTGAAGAACCGCACGGGGGCGCGTTTTTGGGCGCTGCTTTTTTCGGGGCCGCCGGCCCCCGCGACTCTTCCGCTGGAGTTTGGGGCCGATTGAGCTCAAACCACCGGTTCTCACCCTGGAGGAACTCGCACTCACGAACGGGTCCTCTCCGATAGAAGTACATACAAAGTCGGGCCTCCAGATGTTTTTGGACGGCTTCCAATAATTCACCCAACATCCCAGTGCGGGAATGACGAACCGGGTCCTGTCCCATAGAAGTACATACGAAATCGGGCCTCCTGATCGACTGCACCCAACCTATCGGTGTGGGTCCCTCCAATGGTAGACTTCATACCAAACATGACTGGTCCTCACCCTGAAGGAACTCGCACCTCACGAACCGGGTCCTCTCCGATAGAAATACCTACGAAACTGGGCTTTTGATAGAAGTACATACGAAGTCGGGCCCATTTTTCCAGATGTTTCACCGGAAGGACATATCCAACAAACCGGGGCCCTCCAATCACTGGGCTCGGCGGGCCCCAGGGCCACGACTTTCGATAAAATATTAACACACGGAGTCCGGCTCGAAAGTTATCGGTTCGGGCGATCTGGACGCCGGATTGCAGTCCGCGCTGGGGCCCCGATTCGGTACACCGAATCGCGTCCACGAACCGGTCTTCCGATAGAAGTACATACGAAGTCGGGCCCATTTTTCACAGTTTGATTGGAGCCGATTCACGTGACCGGCTCTCACCCGTAAGGACACCGCACCAACAAACCGGGTCTTCCTCCAATTGAAATATATACGAAGGGCGCGGGCCCCCAGGGCCACCCTTCTCGATAAAATATTAACACACGGAGTCGCGGCCTCGAAAGTTATCGGTCTGCGATCGGCGCGGGACGCCGGATCGAGCCCCGCCGTTTTCGGGGCCCCCGGCGGCCCCCGTAAAGAACCGGCTTTGCCGAGGGGCTAGAGGGTCGGGGCTATGGATTCGGGGTCGAGCGGCCCCCGCGGGTCTTCCGTCCGAGTTTGGGGCCGATTGGAGCCGATTCACGTGACCGGCTCTCACGGGGAAGGACCCCGCACCAACAAACTGGGTGCTCTCCTATCGAAATACATACAAAGTTGCTCCCGGGGGGGGGGCGTCCTGCACAACGTCATTTTAATAAACTGGTAAAGTAGTCAGAGTTGTCTCAATACATTTCATTTATTGGTACAATATCAAATAAATAATCATTTATTAACTATTTGGCTTTTTTTTTTTTTTTTTTTTTTTTTTTCATGGGCCCCAGCCCCCAACCCTCAAAATCTTTTGTTCGCCCCTGTGTCCACTTGAACCTCGCTGCACGTGGGAGCTATCAATTAAGGGCGGTGTGGCGCCATCCAGGTGGATCAAAGAGAGAGGCTAGGGGGAGGGACACTCATTTAGCAGAGGAGTACGACGGAGAGGAGACAGCACCTTGGAGCGGCGAGTTAGAGCTGGATTTTGAGGTAAGAAACAGCACAAATTTTCGTTTTTTTAGCTTACAGGTACTGAATTTGTGTTGTGGTAGCTGTGTTTTTTCGAAGTTATTTCAGTATGTTCAGAAATGGAGCACTTTTGCAGGTTGTCACGAAGTTGTTGGTTTGTTAGACCGTCGTGTAACAAATCATTGAAATTAAAGCACTTAATGGTTTGAGATTATTTTTTTACGTCGTGTATGTGTTAATTTGCAAGTCATTTTACACACCAATGCCAATTAAGAAGCGCTTAGTTGTTTTACAACTTGTTTTCACGTCGTGTATGGGTTGTTTGCAAGTCATTAAAAGCACTAATTCCAATTAAGAAGTGCTTAGTTGTTTTACAACTCGTTTTCACGTCGTGTATGGATTGTTTGCAAGTCATTTCACACAGGAATGCAAATGAAGAAGAGTCTAATTGTTTTACAAGTCATTTTTGATGAGTTTTTGCTTTCCCCCGTTGTATAAGGGCTTTAACACATTACGTCATTTTCCCGGGAGTTTCAGCAGGGCATTTAACACAGGAATGCAAATTAATGGTATTTCATGGTGTACACGTGATGTGGTTATTTATTTTATTTTTTCAATTTGTTTTATGTGGTTCATATTTTATTAAAAAGTGTTCATTTGTGCTTTTTATTTCAAAGTAAAGAGTGAGTTATTGCAAGAGGATGGAGAGGGCTGGGGCGTCAACCCAAAAGCCCAGAGTGACCAAGCAAGGGCACAAATGTCCAATATGTGGGCTGGAGTACGCCGACTTAATGCAGCACCTTAAACTAGGTGAACGCGTGGTCAACAGAACGGAACTGGACCTGCTCTCTAAGCTGTCACACAGACAGTAAGTGTCTTATCTAATGTATTTATTTATCTTTATAACTTGGCCTTTTTATTTTTTTATTATTAAATAACTGGCCGATTAATGGGTCCTAGATGGATTTATGAACACATTTGTTTTTCCTTTTTAATTGCTAAACTTCCTATAAATCAAAAGTGTGAGCACTCAATCTTTTTCACTGTATTTCTACAGTTTCACGGCAAGCTTGGATTGCCCGGTACGTCACTGCGACTCCAGGAAGATGAACAGGCTGGACAAGCACCTTCTAAAAGTGCACAAAGTGGAGGTAAGAATTGGAAGTCCATCCCTGTGTGGTTTTTGTGTCTCGGTGAGGCCATTCCAGATTCGTAAATGCAGCTATAGAATGAGATTTGGGAAGTACTGCGGAACTAACATTACAGGGACTCACACCCAGAACCCATTTATCCTATGTGTTTGTCCATAAAAGTGTGTGAATATGTATTCTACTGAATTAATTTGAGCTCTGGGTTAAGATCACTGCTCACTGTATTAGTTTGAATATAATGTGTATTTGACATAAGACTATATTGCATACTTGAGCTGTGGGCAGGACTGTGGAACTAACATGGCAGGGACTCGCACCGTGTGTGTCTCTCTGTGTGTGTGTGTGTCTCTGTGTGTGTGTGTGTCTCTGTGTGTGTGTGTGTCTCTGTGTGTGTGTGTGTCTCTGGGTGTGTGTGTGTGTGTGTCTGGGTGTGTGTGTGTGTGTGTGTCTCTGTGTGTGTGTGTGTGTGTCTCTGTGTGTGTGTGTGTGTGTGTGTGTGTGTGTGTCTGTGTGTGTGTGTGTGTGTGTGTCTCTGTGTGTGTGTGTGTGTGTGTGTGTGTGTCTCTGTGTGTGTGTGTGTGTGTGTGACAATTAAGCAGCAATGGCCATATGTATTCCCATAGCTTGTACATATGTTGCTAAATTCACCATGTATGTATGTCTTCTACTAAAGTGTAAGAAGTCAGAGCTAATGACCAACAGCATTGCAGATTTATATAGACTGCTTTCAGTTAGAGCAGATACCTGCAGGTTCTTACTTTAAAGGGACTCGCATGTAGAATCAGGGTATTAGTTTATTCTAATGAGTCGATTATCTTTGCATTTGAAAAGAATACTCGTTACTGTGGGTTTTTTTTCCCGCCCACTTTATTTTTAGAGACTAAAATGGTAAACTTTCACATTTTCAGAACAACATGGTGACACTTTATGTTCAAAAGGCGAAGGACCGTTACATCGCGAGAGAACTGGCATTGCTCAGGGCGTCCAAACCCCACCCACCAATGGTATCCCATTTTGACGAGATTGATGATGCAGCCATTGAAGAGGGGATCAGGAGGGAGTTGGAGGACCCTTCCTCACTCCCACTTGATGTCGAGGCCCCATCCGCCGCTGAGCCGCCCGATGCTGCTTCCGCCCATGTGACGCCGTCGAACGAACCCGCCAGCGATGTCGTGGCCCCATCCGCAACTGAGCCGTCTGATACTCCCGCTGGTGAGGTAGTGGCCCCGTCCACCGCTGCCTCGCCTGATGCTGCTTCCGCCCGTGTGACTCCGTCGAACAAACCCGCCAGTGATGTCGTGGCCTGGTCCGCCGCCGAGCCGTCTACGACTCCTTCCACCAGTGCGACACCCTTGAACGAACCTGCCAGCCATTTGCCAAGAAAGCAGTTGTTTAGGAGGAACAAGCCGGTTGTGAGGACTCCGACCCCCCTCTGCAAGAACTGCAGGATCCTTGCTGCCGAGCTGAAGGTGGTGAAAGAGCTGCTGGAAGCCGAAATACAACGGAACGACGACCTGAAACAGCTGCACTTCTCAACCAATCGAGAAAAAGTGAGCATCGTGTTAGTCCTCAACTGAGCGTCTCTTACATTAAAGGGTCTCGATGCTAGAAGTTGGGTCTTTTACCATTGAAACGTTGGACAGATAAAATGCAGTATCTGTGACAAAATGAGCTCATGTTTTCCAATTTCAGGCAGAGAAGTACAGGAGGCGCAAGTCCTACTCCCCGTCAAAAGCGCCGAAGTATGGTAAATATGACCTCCGCGTCCATGTCAAACTACTTTTTTTTTTTTTTTTTTTCTTATTTTTGGTGCTATTGTTTTGTATGTGTGTGTGTGTTTTGTAATTTTAGTTAAACTGGTAGAGGAGTTCAGGGAGCACACGGAAGGAAGCGATCCCACGCGGAAAATGAAGGAGAATGCCCGCCAGCGAGCTAACCACGTCCTTAACTTCCTGACGTTCATGTCCAAGCCCGCTGTTCCACATATGAACCTTCTCTTTCTCAAGGACTACGCTCGGATCAGGAGGTAAGTATAAAATTGGAACGACTATTGGTGTGTATACGGGTAGAAGACGTTTCCTAATTGATATTTTTGTATTTCAAGATATGCGGCCCATCTGGCTGACAAAAACTTTAAGCCTACGACCATAAAAAGCTACCTGACGGATGTGGTGGCTTTTCTGAAGTATGTTATGAGTATGGCACCAGAAGGGGTGAAATTAGGCGTGAAAAGCCTAAATGCGCTGCTTGTGGAACTCCGGGCGAGGATCAGGGACGTGGCGAGAGCTGTGGTGGGACAACAACTGGCCCAGCGCCGCAAAAAGTCCAGTAAGATCACATCGCCCCTCTATTTGTTGACGAGTCACACAAAAATGCAGAACACTTGTATGATAAATTGTTTCAATTTTCAGGTGAACTGGTGAAAGCGAGTAATCACGCGTGGTTTCTTGAAAATGCACCAGACAGGATTTCTGTTGCACTCGGTAAGAATCGCTGCTCACTGCAGTAGTTTTAATAGACTGTGCATTAGACGTGAGACTATATCGCATACTTGAGCTGTGGGCAGGACAGCTGACCTAACATTACAGGGACCCGCACCCAGAACCTGGGATTTGCCATGTATGTATATTCTACTAAAGTAATTTGAGCTCTGGATTAAGATCCCTTCTCTCTGCCTTAGTTTGAATATGTGTATTTGACGTGAGACTATATCGCATACTTGAGCTGTGGGCAGGACAGCTGACCTAACATTACAGGGACCCGCACCCAGAACCTGGGATTTGCCATGTATGTATATTCTACTAAAGTAATTTGAGCTCTGGATTAAGATCCCTTCTCTCTGCCGTAGTTTGAATATGTGTATTTGACGTGAGACTATATCGCATACTTGAGCTGTGGGCAGGACAGCTGACCTAACATTACAGGGACCCGCACCCAGAACCTGGGATTTGCCATGTATGTATATTCTACTAAAGTAATTTGAGCTCTGGATTAAGATCCCTTCTCTCTGCCTTAGTTTGAATATGTGTATTTGACGTGAGACTATATCGCATACTTGAGCTGTGGGCAGGACAGCTGACCTAACATTACAGGGACCCGCACCCAGAACCTGGGATTTGCCATGTATGTATATTCTACTAAAGTAATTTGAGCTCTGGATTAAGATCCCTTCTCTCTGCCGTAGTTTGAATATGTGTATTTGACGTGAGACTATATCGCATACTTGAGCTGTGGGCAGGACAGCTGACCTAACATTACAGGGACCCGCACCCAGAACCTGGGATTTGCCATGTATGTATATTCTACTAAAGTAATTTGAGCTCTGGATTAAGATCCCTTCTCTCTGCCTTAGTTTGAATATGTGTATTTGACGTGAGACTATAACGCATACTTGAGCTGTGGGCAGGACAGCTGACCTAACATTACAGGGACCCGCACCCAGAACCTGGGATTTGCCATGTATGTATATTCTACTAAAGTAATTTGAGCTCTGGATTAAGATCCCTTCTCTCTGCCTTAGTTTGAATATGTGTATTTGACGTGAGACTATATCGCATACTTGAGCTGTGGGCAGGACAGCTGACCTAACATTACAGGGACCCGCACCCAGAACCTCGGTTTAGCTAGGTGTTCATCCATAAAAGTTTGTTTTGTCTATGCTCTACAGAAGAATCGTGCTTGACATGCTAATGGTGAGTCCTGAGCTTAAACATTCACCCTTGCTGGTTCTTGAGCACGTCACTGGGCTAATATTGAGGCTGGTCTTTACACTACGGGGTCTTGCATGTAGAAACGGGCTCAGGCTACATTCTGTAAAGTGGCTTGAGACCATATCACTTGTTAAAAAAAGAAGAAAATGCACTATATAGATAAAGTGGTGGAGGTGGGCTTCGGGGTGTGGGCGTGGGCAATCCTTTGCTAAATGTCTTAAGTATTGCATAAAGTAGTCTTGCTATTCTTTTGCAGAATATCTTGAGAAAACTCCTGCAGATAAAAAAAGGCAGAGGAAGTTTTTCGGGCTCCTGAGTGGTTACATCGTAGCGTTGACTGGGCACAGGAAAGGCGTTGTTCTCAACATGACGCGGAAAGAGGTCAAAGCGGCAGAGAAATTGAAGAACGGCGATCGCATCATACGGGTAAGTACGACAATGCTAAGTGCAAAGTTCGTTGTATGGTGATTGAGCTGCTCTGAGAGAATTGTCACGCTTTTTGATATTGTAGGTGGAGCAGCACAAGACGGCTCGCTACTTTGGCCAGGCGGCCATACCGCTGACGAAACGGGAGTACTCCTGGTTCCTCAGATACAACTGTCTCCGGTCTCGCATAGAGGGAGGTCTAGAGGCAGAAACCTTCTTTCACACGTCCAGTGGCTCAGAGTGCCTGAAGCTCCCCGAATACTTCAAACAGGCGTGGGAGTCGTTGCAGTTGGGAAAGGCTCCGAGCTTCAACCTCCTCCGATCCTCTGTCGCTACTTACGTGAGAAAACTTCTAAGCTAGTTTTTCATCATATGCAATAATGTGGTGAAATGTGGCACGCATTTTAGTCCTGTGTTTTGTTTTTATTCTGTTTTACATTTGTCATTCCTCCAGACGAAGAGGCAACTGGGATCGAAGGCATACAAACGAGTGGCGGCCTTCATGTGTCACGATGAGCACACGGCCAAGAAGTTTTATCATGGTTCGTTAAATCTTAATTGTGCAATGCGGTTTGGTCAAATACAGCTGATATTTCCATGCAGACTGCTAGCTTTAGGTTTCTATATGCACTGAAAAAGCATCACTTTAATCTGTATTCAACATCTAATCTATTCGGTCCGCAATTGCTTCGCACAGCGGAAGACCCGGCAGCCGAGGTCTTCAACAGCCGAAACCTATCCATCACAGCGATCTCAGCTTACGCTGTCAAGATCAAAGGAGGCACCCAGGAGACTAGAGCCACAGAGGAGGTGGAGGACCGGGACAGTGTGGAGGACCGGGACAGTGTGGAGGACCGGGACAGTGTGGAGGACCGGGACAGTGTGGACGACGAGGAGGAGGAGGAGGAGGAGGACGACGACGACGAGGAGGACGAGGAGGACGACGAGGAGGAGGAGGAGGAGGTTGAGGACGAGAATGTGGAGGACCAAGACATGGGTGAGGACGACGATGAGGAGGAAGTGGTACTAATTGAGGACTCGGATAGAGAGGATGTAGAGGACCGGGGGATGGAGGAGGAAGAAGACAAAGAAAAACTGACTCTAGTAGTAGAGGACTCGGACAGAGAGGATGAAGTAGAGGACCAGAAAATGGAGGAAGAGGACGGTGCAGATGAATGCCCAGACAGGACTAGGACTGGGCCAAGTTGTCCGATAAAAAAGCGGCCCTGTAAGTCTGAAGCCGAACAGAAGAGGGACAAGTCTGAAGCCAAACGGAAGAGGGAGTCCTCCAAACCTCCTCTGCCTGAGGACCGGCCCTGTGAGTCTGAAGCCAAATGGAAGAGAGAGTCCTCCAAATCTCCTCTGCCTGAGGAGCGGCCCTGTGAGTCTGAAGCCGAACAGAAGAGGGACAAGTCTGAAGCCAAACAGAAGAGGGACAAGTCTGAAGCCAAACAGAAGAGGGGCAAGTCTGAAGCCGCTCAGAAGCGAGAGTCCTCCAAACCTCCTCTGCCTGAGGAGCGGCCCTGTGAGTCTGAAGCCGTACAGAAGAGAGACAAGTCTGAAGCCAAACAGAAGAGGGGCAAGTCTGAAGCCGCTCAGAAGCGAGAGTCCTCCAAACCTCCTCTGCCTGAGGAGCGGCCTTGTGAGTCTGAAGCCGTACAGAAGAGGAAGTCCTCCAAACCTCCTCTGCCTGAGGACCGGCCCTGTGAGTCTGAAGCCAAACGGAAGAGAGAGTCCTCCAAATCTCCTCTGCCTGAGGAGCGGCCCTGTGAGTCTGAAGCCAAACAGAAGAGGGACAAGTCTGAAGCCAAACGGAAGAGGGAGTCCTCCAAACCTCCTCTGCCTGAGGACCGGCCCTGTGAGTCTGAAGCCAAATGGAAGAGAGAGTCCTCCAAATCTCCTCTGCCTGAGGAGCGGCCCTGTGAGTCTGAAGCCGAACAGAAGAGGGACAAGTCTGAAGCCAAACAGAAGAGGGACAAGTCTGAAGCCAAACAGAAGAGGGGCAAGTCTGAAGCCGCTCAGAAGCGAGAGTCCTCCAAACCTCCTCTGCCTGAGGAGCGGCCCTGTGAGTCTGAAGCCGTACAGAAGAGAGACAAGTCTGAAGCCAAACAGAAGAGGGGCAAGTCTGAAGCCGCTCAGAAGCGAGAGTCCTCCAAACCTCCTCTGCCTGAGGAGCGGCCTTGTGAGTCTGAAGCCGTACAGAAGAGGAAGTCCTCCAAACCTCCTCTGCCTGAGGACCGGCCCTGTGAGTCTGAAGCCAAACGGAAGAGAGAGTCCTCCAAATCTCCTCTGCCTGAGGAGCGGCCCTGTGAGTCTGAAGCCAAACAGAAGAGGGGCAAGTCTGAAGCCGCTCAGAAGCGAGAGTCCTCCAAACCTCCTCTGCCTGAGGAGCGGCCTTGTGAGTCTGAAGCCGTACAGAAGAGGAAGTCCTCCAAACCTCCTCTGCCTGAGGACCGGCCCTGTGAGTCTGAAGCCAAACGGAAGAGAGAGTCCTCCAAATCTCCTCTGCCTGAGGAGCGGCCCTGTGAGTCTGAAGCCGAACAGAAGAGGGACAAGTCTGAAGCCGAACAGAAGAGGGGCAAGTCTGAAGCCGCTCGGAAGAGAGTGTCCTCCAAACCTCCTCTGCCTGAGGAGCGGCCTTGTGAGTCTGAAGCCGTACAGAAGAGAGACAAGTCTGAAGCCGAACAGAAGAGGGGCAAGTCTGAAGCCGCTCGGAAGCGAGAGTCCTCCAAACTTCTGCCTAAGGAGCGGCCCTGTGAGTCTGAAGCCGAACAGAAGAGAGACAAGTCTGAAGCCGAACAGAAGAGGGAGTCCTCCAAACCTCCTCTGCCTGAGGAGCGGCCCTGTGAGTCTGAAGCCGAACAGAAGAGGGACAAGTCTGAAGCCGAACAGAAGAGGGACAAGTCTGAAGCCAAACAGAAGAGGGGCAAGTCTGAAGCCGCTCGGAAGCGAGAGTCCTCCAAACTTCTGCCTAAGGAGCGGCCCTGTGAGTCTGAAGCCGAACAGAAGAGAGACAAGTCTGAAGCCGAACAGAAGAGGGAGTCCTCCAAACCTCCTCTGCCTGAGGAGCGGCCCTGTGAGTCTGAAGCCAAATGGAAGAGAGAGTCCTCCAAATCTCCTCTGCCTGAGGAGCGGCCCTGTGAGTCTGAAGCCAAATGGAAGAGAGAGTCCTCCAAATCTCCTCTGCCTGAGGAGCGGCCCTGTGAGTCTGAAGCCAAACAGAAGAGGGAGTCCTCCAAACATCCTCTCGCCAGAAAGCGGCCTAGGTTTGAAGCGGGACAGAAGAGACGCTACTCCAAACCTCCTCTGGATAGAAAGCGGCTTAGGTCCAAAGCGGAACAGAAAAGAGACTCATCTGAAAATCCTCTCCCTAAAAAGCCCAAAATTGGTGGAAAGTGCCTTTTCAAAACCAATAAGGTAAGGGTGCCCTTAGACCCACACATTTGAAACGCACCGTAATATCTTTCAGTCAAAAATTGACGCCGTATACTCTGTATTTATCTAGGAAGTGTCCTCTGAAGAGGAAGGGGGGCTTCTTCCGACCGACACAGAACAAGAGGTGAGTTATTTTAGGTTCATTCACGCATCTTTTAATTTTCCCTTTTTTTTTTATTAAATGAATGGAAAAACCATTGATCTTGGTATAATCAGTTTCAACACTCAACACATTGGTGGCATTTGCCTAATTTATCTTTGCCTTTTCTAGGAGTTGGGCAGCACTCAGGGAGATGAACAAAGACCAGTTGTGAGTATAATTTACCCAATTGTATACAAATAACTAAAAGAATATTGCATAAATTGGATCTGTAACATTGTGTACGTCTCAGAGTCTTATGGTTAAGTTTGAGGATGATTGGAGCTGAAATGACATGTGTGACATAATGTTTCTCACATTAAAGGGTCCCACAGGTAGAAGCTGGGTAGCCAGTGGCCTCCTGACTTTTGACCACTCATTTAACTCTCTGCTACATAATTTTGAGCTTAGGCTCCTCATCTAATAAAATTAATACTTTTTTTTTTTTTCTGTAAATGTACAAAAATTGCAGCAACATTCTTTTTATTTATTTTTTTCAGTTCATGGTGAATTTGTTTTCAGCATTTAAATCTTACATTATAGGGTCCCACAGGTAGAACCCGGGTCTTTCCCCATTGATGCACTCGGTTTAATAAAGGGTGTTTCAAGTGTACAAAAATCTAAATAAGTTTTATCAGTGTTAGGGTTGGTTAAACTGTATCTTTACTTTTTTTTTTTTTTTTTTTTTTTCCTCCAGGCGAAGGGTCCATCGGAGGACGCAGGTCTGTTGGAGAATGCGGTGGAGGCGAAGGGTCCGTCGGTGCAAGTGGACGCGGAGGATCTGTCGCAGGACGCAGGTCTGTTGGAGCATGCGGTGGAGGCGAAGGGTCCGTCGGTGCAAGTGGACGCGGAGGATCTGTCGCAGGACGCAGGTCTGTTGGAGCATGCGGTGGAGGCGAAGGGTCTGTCGGGGCAAGTGGAGGCGGAGGATCTGTCGCAGGACGCAGGTCTGTTGGAGCATGCGGTGGAGGCGAAGGGTCCGTCGGTGCAAGTGGAGGCGGAGGATCTGTCGCAGGACGCAGGTCTCTTTGGCGATGCGGTGGATCTGTCGGTGCAGGTGGAGGATCTGTCGCAGGGCGCAGGTCTGTTGGAGGATGCAGTGGAGGTGAAGGGTCTGTCCCACGACAGTTCTGACTCATTTGAACTGCCATGCGGGCAATTGGAGGCTGAGGAGAGGGGAATTCTGCAACCATGAGCAGGGTTAAACCAAAGTGTTGAACACACCTAATTTTGTTTGCAATAAATCAAAAGTTCCTGTTTTTGTCTGGTCTGCAAATAAAAAATGTAGACAAATGATAACTGTGTCTTTCAATTGAATTGGAGTGAATGAGTAAAGTGCTTTAAATTGTCATTTTGAACATTTTTTTTTAAATGGAATCAGAGGTCAAATGAGTTTCTATCATTAAAGGGTTTCACACCTACAATCCAGATTTTCTTCCAAATTCAAATTATTGAGCATTTTGTGACCTTTTAATGAAACAACGGGCCAATTCAGTAGTTTTAAATGAATTCATAGCTCTGAAATGAGCATGTGCAATTCAGGGGTGATGCACAATTGAGCGTTGGCATTTTCGGGGCCCTAGGTGGCCCCTGTTCGACCAGGCTTTCGGAAGGGGCTATGAGATTGGGGGTTGAGATCCGTGGTCCTACGGCCTGTGTGAGTCTTCTGGTCGAGTTTGAAGCTGATGTTCTTACCCGGAAGGACCCCGCACCTACAAACTGGGTGCTCTCCAATCAAAATGCATACGAAGTTGGTCCCTGGGGGGGTTAGGGGGGAGGGAGGATCCTGCACACCTTCATTTTAATAAACTGCTAAAGTAGTCAGTTGTCTCAATACATTTCCTTTATTGGTACTATATCAAATAAATCATTTAACTTCTTATTTATTTATTTTTTTTTTTTTAAATGGGCCACAGCCCTCAATGTTTTGTTCACCCCTGCAGCTTGTTTGAGCTGTGGGAGGTGCTAATTAGCGTGCGTGCAGGTGAGATCAAAGGAAGCAGCGCAGGGGGAAAAGGGGCAGAGCAGTCGGAAATTGAGAGGACAGAGAGAGCAGATTGGAGCAGCGGAAGTCCCAGGCAGACGTTTTGAGGTAAGAAACAAACGAAATTCCGTTTTACAAACTTACAGGGACTGACTTTGTGTCGTGTTAGTTGTTTTTTATCGATGTGATTGCAGAAATAAATCATCTCTGCAGGTTTATGTGTAGGATTTCACGTCATTTTCCCGGGAAATTCAGCAAGCCATTTAACACAGTACGTCATTTTCCCGGGAGTTTTAGCCAGGCCTTTAACACAATACTACGCCATTTTCCCGGGAGTTTTAGCCAGCAATTTAACACATGGATGCAAAGGGATTGTTGTTAATGGTGTAAACGTTATTTTTGTATGGGTTTTACGTGGTTAAAACACTGTTAATTAAGTCAGGACAAAGTGCATGCAGCGGTCGGGCAGGCACATCAAAGGGAGGAGGGGGGGGGAGCAGCAGAAGTCCGAGGCAGATTTTGAGGTAAGAAACAAAAGAAATTCCATTTTATTAACTTACAGGGACTGACTTTGTGTTGTTAGTTGTTTTTTATCGATGTGATTGCAGAAATAAATCATTTCTGCAGGTTCATGTGTAGGATTTCACGTCATTTTCCCGGGAAATTCAGCAAGCCATTTAACACCGTGCGTCATTTTCCCGGGAGTTTTAACCAGCCATGGATGCAAAGGAATTGTTGTTAATGGTGTACTTGTTATTTTTGCACGGGTTTTATGTGGTTAAAACACTTAATTGAGTCGCGTGCAGCGGGTCGAGCAGTCACGTCAAAGGGAGGGGAGAGCAGTCATAACAGAGAAGTCTGAGGCAGATTTTGAGATAAAAAAAAACAACACTGAAGACCCCCCCCCAACGAGAAACTGGGTTTAGCTATGTGTGTGTGTGTGTGTGTGTGTGTGTGTGTGTGTGTGTGTGTGTGTGTGTGTGTGTGTGTGTGTGTTCTACAGATTTAACTTGGGCTCTGGGTTAGGCCTGACCCAAAATTAAAGGGACTCGCACCATGTGTATTCTACAGATGTAACTTGAGCTCTGGATAACACCACCGCTCACTTCATTAGTTGGAATATAATGTGTATTTCACTTGATACTATATGATGCACTTGAGCTCTGGGCAGGCGGATCTAACATTAAAGGGACTTGCACCGAGGAACCGGGTTAAGGTTTGTGTTGGTCTATAACCGGGTGTTTGTGTGTATATTCTAAAGATTTAACTTGAGCTCTGGATTAACACCACTGCTCACTTCAGTAGTTGGAATATAATGTGTATTTCACTTAAGACTATATGATGTACTTGAGCTCTGGGCAGGCGGATCTAACATTAAAGGGACTCGCACCGAGGAACCGGGTTTAGCTTTGTGTTGGTCTATAACAAGGTGTGTGTGTGTGTGTGTGTGTGTGTGTGTATTCTACAGATTTAACTTGATCTCTGGATTAACACCACTGCTCACTTCATTAGTTGGAATGTAATGTGTATTTCACTTAAGACTATATATAGATATACTTGAGCAGTGGACGAACTAACATTAAAGGGACCCACAACTAGAAACCGGGTTTAACACTGCGTGTGAGCCATCCTCCCCCTCTGCCGTTTCCCGGTGTGTGAGGCGTCCATTCCCCGTTGTTTCTTTTCCTAAACCCAACCTCCGCCGTCCCGTTATTGTTTTCCATTTCCTATCGATAATATACTGACAATACTAGGATATATTTAGAGACAAAAATGTTTTCCTCACTGTCTTTATTTTTTACAGATTTTAACTTAATTGTTTCACATGAGGAGATGGATGATGCTGCTGTAGAAGATGGGATCAGGAGGGAGATCCAGGACCCTTCCTCAATCACACCTGCCAGCGAGGTCATGTCCCCATCCGCCGCTGAGCCGTCTGCCCCTCGTTCCGCCCCTGTGATGCTGTCGAACAAGCCTGCCAGTGAGGTCGTGGCCCCAGCCGCTGCCGAGACGTTTGCCACGCCGTTTAGAAGGAACAAGCCGGTGCCGAGGACTCCATCCCTCGGCTGCAAGAACTGTGAGGTACTCTTCGCTGAGGTGAAGGTGGTGAGGCAGCTGCTGGATGTCAAAGTGGCCGCGAATGATGAACTTAAAAAGTTGCACTCATCGATGCGTCGAGAAACTGTGAGCATTGTGTTATTCCTCTGATTCTGATATAACATTGCCATTATTTCCAACGGTGCTATAAGCTTAGGCTTTGGGATTCATGATATCGTGGCTTCTTTGAGTCTTCTGGTTAAGTTTGAAGCTGATTGGAGATCAACTGAGAGTTTCTTAAATTAATGGGTCCCGATTGCTAGAAGTTGGGTCTTTTACCATTGAAATATGGGATTGATGAAATGCAGTGCCCTGCAATGCATGTGTGACAAACTAAGCTCATTTTCTCTTTTCAATTTAAGGCTGCGAGGTCCAACAGGCACAAGCCATTTTCACTATCGAATGCGCCTCCATATGGTAAATATAACAATCATGTCAAAGTGTGTGTGTGTTTTTTTTGTTTTTTTTTGTAGACTATTGTGTTTTGAAAAAAGTATGTTCTCGTATTTTTAGTCAAACTGGTGGAGGGGTTCAAGGAGCACACGGAAGGAAGGCATCCCACGCAGAACACCAGGCGGAATGCCAGACAGCGAGCTAGCCACGTCCTTTACTTCCTGAGGTTTATGTCAGAGCCAGCTCTTCCTGATTTGAACCTTCTCTTCTTGAAGGACCACGGTCGGATCAGAAAGTAAGTACCAAATTGTAAGGATTATCGATGTCTAAAAGAGTAGAAGACATGACCTAATTGATATTTTTCTATTTCAAGATTTACAGACCATCTGATAGACAAAAACTTGAAACCGATGACAATAAGAAGCTACCTGACAGATGCTGCTGCATTTGTGAGGTACATTTGCAGTATGGCGCCAGGAGGGGTGAAAATAGGTAGGAAAAGCCTCAGTGCGCTGCTAGTGGAACTCCGGGTCAGGAAGAGCGAGGTGTCGAGATCGGTACAACAGCTACACCTGTCTCAGCCCTGCAGGAAGTCCAGTAAGATCACATCCCCCCACCTCTAGTTGTTGACAAATCATAAAACGTTGAAAACATCTATAAAAATTTGTTGTTAATTTTCAGTTGGACTGATGAAAGCGACTTATCATGCATGGTTTGTTGAAAACGCACCAGCAAAGATTACTGCTGCACTCGGTAAGAATCGCACAATTATACTATAAGGTGTATTTCACATAAGACTATCTTTAGTCTGGGCAGGCCTGCTGACTTAACATTACAGGGACCCACACCAAGAAACTGGGTTTAGCTGTGTTGGTCTATAAGTGTGTGTGTGTGTGTGTGTGTGTGTGTGTGTGTGTGTGTGTTCTACAGATTTAACTGGAGCTTTGGATTAACACCACTGCTCACTTTATTCGTTTGAATATATGTATTGTACATAAGGCTATAGGCATGCAGACCTGCCATTAAAGGGACCCACACCCATAAACCGGGTTTCTGGGTGATGGTAAAGTAGTTTGAGCTCTGGATTAAGATCACTTTTCACTGCATTATTTTAAATATGCTGTGCATTTTACTTAAGACTATTTTTTTTTTTTATATATATATACATTTACATCTGGGCAGGCCTGCTGATCTAACAATACAGGGACCCGCACCTAGAACCTGGGTTTAACAAATCTGAACATCCAAGCAGGATCGGCTACATGAACATCAATATATTTGACCTCTTATTTGTTTTTTTTTTTTTTTTTTCATTTCTTGCACCGACAGACCCTCCGCATCCTCCGACGGACCCTTCGCCTCCACTTGCCCGGCTGGCAGTTCAAATGAATTGGAACCGTCTTGCGACAGACCCTACACCTCCACCGCATCCTCCAACAGACCTGCGTCCCGGGACATACCCTTCAGCCTCCACTTGCACCGACAGACCCTCTGTGTCCTCCGACAGACCCTTCGCCTCGACTTGCACCGACGGACCCTCTGCGTCCTCTGACGGACCCACCGCGTCCTCTGACGGACCACTCAGGAGCCCGAAGAACAACGCAGAGGAGGAGGTAGAGGACAAGGACATGGAGGAGATGCTAGTAGAGGAACCGGACACAGGAGGAGGAGGTAGAGGACCGCCGCATGGAGATGGAGGAGTAGGGAGAAGAGCAGGACACAGAGGAGAGTGCGGAAGGTGTGTACATTGTGTATCGTTAGAACGACATAGAAAAAGGCAAAATACCGCTACGTTGCGCAAGAACTTTGCTTTGCCGAGGGCGTCCAAAACCCTCCCGCCGATGGTGTCCCATCTTGACAAGATCAGTGACACTTCCGTAGAAGACGGGATCAGGAGGGACATCCAGGACCCTTCCTCACTCCCACCTGCCAGTGATTTCATGGCCCCATCCTCCTCTGAGCCTGGTGCTGCTCCTTCCACCCTTGTGACACAGTCAAAAACCTGCCAGAGAGGTCGTGGCCCCATCTGCCGCTGACAGACCCTCCGCGTCCTCCGACAGACCCATCTCCTCCACTTGCCCGCATGGCAGTTCAAGTGAATCGGAACCGTCTTGCGACAGACCCTTCACCTCAACCGCATCCTCCAACAGACCTGCGTCCTGCCACCTGCGACGCAGGTCCGACTGGGTCTGAGGGCATCCTTACCCTGTTGGTTTTGAAAAGGCAGAGGAGGAGTCTCTCTTCTGTTCGGCTTCAGACTTGTCTCTCTTCTGTTCGGCTTCAGACTCACAGGGCCGCTCCTTAGGCAGAGGAGGTGTGGAGGAGTCTCTCTTCCGTTCAACTCGTCGAACAAACTCGCCGTCCCTCGGCTGTAAGAACTGTGAGTTACTCGTTGATACTTTTAAGATCACTGCTCACTGTATGTTAGTTTGAATATAGTGTGTATTTTTACTACTTGAGCTCTGGGCAGGACCTAACATTGAAGGGACCCACACCCAGGAACCGGGTTTAGGAATTTGTCTTGATTTGTCTTTGAATTTGAGCCTTTCCCAACTCCGACGACTCCCACGCCTCTTTGAAGTATTCGGGGAGCTCGAGGCACTCAGAGCCACTGGAAGTGTGAAAGAAGGTTTCTGCCTCTAGTCCTCCCTCAATGCGAGACCGGAGACAGTTGTATCTGAGGAACCGGGCGTACTCCTTTTGTGGCAGCAGTTTTTGCTTCGACCTCTTTCCGCGCCATGTTGAGCACCCCGTCACCGCCACGATGTAACCACTCAGGAGCCCGAAAAACATCCTCTGCCTTTTTTTATCTGCAGGGGTTTTCTCAAGAGAATCTGTAAGAGCACAGTCCCACCTGCCAGTGAGGTCGCAGCCCCATCCACCGCTGACAGACCCTTTACGTCCTCCGACAGAGCCTTCACCGACAGACCCTCCGACGGACCCTTCGCCTCCACTTGCCCGCATGGCAGTTCAAGTGAATCGGAACCGTCTTGCGAAAGACCATTCACCTCCACCGCATCCTCCAACAGACCTGCGTCCTGCGACAGACCCTCCGCCTCCACTTGCACCGTCCCCTTTCCACTAGCGTGACACCGTCGACTGTGACAAGGCAGAGGAGGAGTCTCTCTTCTGTTCGGCTTCAGACTTGTCTCTCTTCTTTTGGGCTTCAGACTTACAGGGCCGCTCCTTAGGCAGAGGAGGTTTGGAGGATTCTCTCTTCCGTTCAACTCGTCGAACAAACCCGCCGTCCCTCTGCTGCAAGAACTGTGAGTTACTCTTTGATGCTTTCAAGATCACCGCTCACTGTATATTAGTTTGAATATAGTTTGTATTTTTACTACTTGAGCTCTGGGCAGGTACTAACATCGAAGGGCCCCACACCCAGAAACCGGGTTTAGGTATGTGTTGGACCATAAAAGTGTGTTTGTATATTTTACGTAAGTAATTTGAGCTCTGTATTAAGACCACTGCTCGCTGCGTTATTTTGAATATGCTGTGCATTTTACTCAAGACTATTTTATACACTTTAAGCTCTGGGTAGGCCTGCTGATCTAACATTACAGGGACTCGCACCCAAAACCTGGGTTTAGTTATGCGTTTGTCCATTCAAGTTTGTATGTATATATTCTACTGAAGTAATTTGAGCTCTGGATTAAGATCACTGCTCACTGCATTATTTTGAATATACTGTGCATTTTACTTAAAACTATATTATCATACTTAGCTCTGGGTAGCCCTAACATCAGAGGGACCCACACCTAGAACCCGGGTTTAATAAATCTATGCAATCAAGCAGGATGAGCTACATGAACAGCAATATACTTGAGGTCTTATTTGTATTTTTATTTAATTTCTTGCACAGACGGACCCTTTGCGTCCTCCGACAGACCCTTTTCCTCCACTGACAGACCCTCCGTCTCCACTTGCACAGACAGACCCTCTGCATCCGGTTCCTCTGACGGACCACTCAGGAGCCCGAAGAACAACACAGAGGAGGAGGTAGAGGACCAGGACATGGAGGAGATAGTAGTAGAGGAACGGGACACAGGAGTAGGAGGTAGTGGAGAAGCAAGAGCAGGACACAGAGGAGAGTGCAGAAGGTGTCCATATTTTCAGAACAACATGGTGACACTGTACGTTCAAAAGGCAAAGGACCATTACAGTGCGAGAGAACTGGCGTTGCTGAGGGCGTCCAAACCCCACCCGACTATGGTATCCCATCTCGACGAGATTGATGAAGCTGTAATAGAAGAGGGGATCAGGAAGTTGGAGGACCCTTCCTCAGTCCCACCTGACAGTGAGGTCGAGGCCGTGTGTGTGTGTGTGTGTGTGTGTGTGTGTGTGTGTGTGTGTGTGTGTGTGTGTGTGTGTGTGTGTGTGTGTGTGTGTGTGTGTGTGTGTGCTCTTATTTGCATTTGTTTCCATTTTTCCAGGTGCAGGGATGGTTTTCCACCGACGGACCCTTGGCCTCCACTTGCACCGACGGATCCACCGCGTCCTCCGACAGACCCTCGGCATCTGCGCTTTCTTTCAGCATGAACCGGCCGTCCCTCGGCTTCGAGAACTGTGAGTTGCTCACTGATGCTTTTGAGATCACTGCTCACTGCATTACATTTTTGAATATAGTGTGTTATATTTACTGCTCGAGCTCTTGGCAGGACCTAGCATTGAAGGGACCCACACCCAGAAACCGGGTTAAGGTATGTGTCGGCCCATAAAAGTGTGTTTTGCATATTCTACGTAAGTAATTTGAGCTCTGGCTTAAGACGCTTGCTCGCTGCGTCATTTTGAATACGCTGTGCATTTTACTTAAGACTATTTTATACACTTTAAGCTCTGGGCAGGCCTGCCGATCTAACGTTACAGGGACTCGCACATAGAACCTGGGTTTAACACATCTGCACATTCAAGCGGGATCGGCTACATGAACGGCAATATGTATTTGAGCTCTTATTTGTATTTGTTTCCATTTTTCCAGGTGCAGGGATGGTTTTTCCACCGACGGACCCCTGGCCTCCACTTGCACCGACGGATCCACCGCGTCCTCCGACGGACCCTCGGCATCTGCGCTTTCTTTCAGCGTTTCGTTCTCCTCGGCCTCCTCTCGGCCGCCTTGCAGCTCAGAGGATCCCGCGGTCCGCAGCAGTGCGGAGTCGTTTGACCTGCGAGTCGACCGAGAGGAGGCCGGGGAGGCGGTCGTCTCTGTCTGGAAAAAGTGCACGTGCAATAAATAAAGATGAAAAAAACAATGGTGTTTTTTCAATTGAGCGTTTGTCAATGAATAAAGTTCTTTTAAATTGTGTCTTGTGTTATTAACATGCATGAAATTGAATAAGGTTTAAAGGAATACGCCACCGTTTGTTGGAATAGGGCTTATCCCGGTCTACCCTGGCTTTAGGTAGGTGGGGTCAGCACATTTTCTTTGTCTCGGTGCAAGAAATTGGTTTTTTTTGTTGTTTTTTTACGCAAAACATGCTAAATTCCATTCGCTACGCTATGCTAAAGCTGCCGGTGTTGCACCAGACTAAAACAACGCATGCACAAATAAAATGCGTTGTCCCACCTAGGGGAGACCGCGATAAGCCCTTTTTCAACAAACGGTGGTGGCGTGTCCCTTTAAGCTCCAATATGGGTTCTATCATGAAAGGGGTTCGCACCTAGAAGCGGGGTCTTTTCCCCCCATTGAAATGCACACGAAGTTGGGTCTTGAGAGTCCTTTGGAGCTCAGGTGAGAGTTCAGTAACCTCCTGACACTTTACTGCTGAGCTGACCTCAAGACTCAGCCCCGTGTAGTCCAATGGAACCCCACCATTGAGTCCAGTGTGGCTCGACATGCCAGTTTGTTGTGTCTCTATGTCAAAATCACTAAATTCAATTCAATTTTATTCATAGTATCAAATCATAACAAGAGTCATCTCGAGACACTTTACAGATTTCAGAGTAGCTCTAGACCACACACTTATGATTATTTACAAAGCCCCAACAGTACACTTGTATGATATGGGTCCGCACGGAGAAGCAGGGTGGATCCGGACAGTTTGGGTGACCCAACATCCCAGTGCGGACCCACCAACCCGGTGCGGGTCTCCCACAAGATGGGACCTCACTGAGAACCCGGGTCTGTCCGCAAGACCCAGGTTCTCCTTATGAACCCATATTCTCCGTGCGGGTCTCTCATGAGATGGGTCCTCACGGAGAACCCGGGTTTTTCAGCAAGGCCCAATATCTCCTTGTCGACCCAGATTCTCAGTGCGGGTCTCCAATGAGATGGGTCCTCACGGAGAACCCGGGTTTTTCAGCAAGGCCCACTATCTCCTTGTGGACCCAGATTCTCCATGCGGGTCTCCCATGAGATGGGTCCTCACGGAGAACCCGGGTTTTTCAGCAAGGCCCAATATCTCCTTGTAGACCCATATTCTCAGTGCGGGTCTCCCATGAGATGGGTCCTCACGGAGAACCCGGGTTTTTCAGCAAGGCCCACTATCTCCTTGTAGACCCAGATTCTCCATGCGGGTCTCCCATGAGATGGGTCCTCACGGAGAACCCGGGTTTTTCCAGCAAGGCCCACTATCTCCTTGTGAACCCAGATTTTCCATGCGGGTCTCTCATAAGATGGGTCTACACGGAGAACCCGGGTCTGTCCGCAAGACCCATGTTTTCCTTGTCGACCCAGATTCTCAGTGCGGGTCTCCCATGAGATGGGTCCGAACGGAGAACCCGGGTCTGCCCGCAAGACCCACTATCTCCTTGTCGACCCAGATTCTCTGTGCGGGTCTCCCATGAGATGGGTCCACATGGGGGAGTTGGGTCTGTCCGCAAGACCCACTATCTCCTTGTCGACCCAGATTCTCAGTGCGGGTCTCCCATGAGATGGGTCCGAACGGAGAACCCGGGTTTTTCCAGCAAGGCCCACTATCTCCTTGTGAACCCAGATTTTCCATGCGGGTCTCTCATAAGATGGGTCTACACGGAGAACCCGGGTCTGTCTGCAAGACCCATGTTTTCCTTGTCGACCCAGATTCTCAGTGCGGGTCTCCCATGAGATGGGTCCGAACGGAGAACCCGGGTCTGCCCGCAAGACCCACTATCTCCTTGTCGACCCAGATTCTCTGTGCGGGTCTCCCATGAGATGGGTCCACATGGGGGAGTTGGGTCTGTCCGCAAGACCCACTATCTCCTTGTCGACCCAGATTCTCAGTGCGGGTCTCCCATGAGATGGGTCCGAACGGAGAACCCGGGTCTGTCCGCAAGACCCACTATCTCCTTGTTGACCCAGATTTTCCATGCGGGTCTCTCATAAGATGGGTCCACACGGAGAACCCGGGTCTGTCCGCAAGACCCATGTTTTCCTTGTCGACCCAGATTCTCAGTGCGAGTCTCCCATGAGATGGGTCCACACGGAGAACCCGGGTCTGTCCGCAAGACCCACTATCTCCTTGTCGACCCAGATTCTCAGTGCGGGTCTCCCACAAGATGGGTCATCACGGGGAACCTGGGTCTGTCCGCAAGACCCACTATCTCCTTGTCGACCCAACAACTCAGTGCGGGTCTCCCACAAGATGGGTCCTCACGGGGAACCTGGGTCTGTCCGCATGACCCGACAACTCCTTGTCGACCCAACAACCCAGTGCGGGTCTACCATGAGTTAGGTCCACCGGAGAGTCTTTCGACTCTAAACCTTTGTACGGACACAACATCTAGACTCCCTTATATTAATATCTTCAATTATAATATATTATAATACATATGTGTACATGATAATAACAACCCGCACGGAGGCCCCCGGGGGCCCCTCACGAGGCCCGGCATCCCAATTTGACCCAACTTTTCGCCAGAGTCCCTCATAAGTCAGCTTTCACCTGTACATACAATACACGCGTGTACACGACAATAACAACTTCGAGGGGCTCCCCCACCCACGCGGAGGCCCCCGGGGGCCCCTCACGAGGCCCAGCATCCCAGTTTGACCCAACTTTTCGTTGTGAGTCCCTCATAAGTCAGCTTTCACCTGTACATACAATACACGCGTGTACACGATAATAACAACTTCGAGGGGCTCCCACACCCACGCGGAGGCCCCCGGGGGCCCCTCACGAGGCCCAGCATCCCAGTTTGACCCAACTTTTCGTTGTGAGTCCCTCATAAGTCAACTTTCACCTCTACATACAATACACGCGTGTACACGATAATAACAAATTCGAGGGGCTCCCCCACCCGCGCGGAGGCCCCCGGGAGCCCCTCACGAGGCCCAGCATCCCGGTTTGACCCAACTTTTCGTTGTGAGTACCTCATGAGTCAGCTTTCACCTGTACATACAACACACGCGTGTACACGATAATAACAACAACCGAGGGCTCCCCACCCGAGGAGGCCCCGGGGGCCCCTCACGAGGCCCAGCATCCCAGTTTGACCCAACTTTTCGCCAGAGTCCCTCATGAGTCAGCTTTCACCTGTACATACAATACACGCGTGTACACGATAACAACAACTTCGAGGGGCTCCCCCACCCGCGCGGAGGCCCCCGGGGGCCCCTCACCAGGCCCAGCATCCCAGTTTGACCCAACTTTTCGTTGTGAGTCCCTCATAAGTCAGCTTTCACCTCTACATACAACACACGCGTGTACACGATAATAACAACTTCGAGGGGCTCCACCACCCGCGCGGAGGCCCCCGGGGGCCCCTCACGAGGCCCGGCATCCCTGTTTGACCCAACTTTTCGTTGTGAGTCCCTCATAAGTCAGCTTTCACCTCTACATACAATACACGCGTGTACACGATAATAACAAATTCGAGGGGCTCCCCCACCCGCGCGGAGGCCCCCGGGGGCCCCTCACGAGGCCCAGCATCCCAGTTTGACCCAACTTTTCGTTGTGAGTCCCTCATGAGTCAGCTTTCACCTGTACATACAATACACGCGTGTACACGATAACAACAACTTCGAGGGGCTCCCCACCCGCGGAGGCCCCCGGGGACCCCTCACGAGGCCCGGCATCCCTGTTTGACCCAACTTTTCGTTGTGAGTCCCTCATGAGTCAGCTTTCACCTGTACATACAATACACGCGTGTACACGATAATAACAACTTCGAGGGGCTCCCCCACCCGCGCGGAGGCCCCTGGGAGCCCCTCACGAGGCCCAGCATCCCAGTTTTAACCCAACTTTTGGTTGGGGTTCCCTCACAAGTTAACTTTGACCTGTATATATAATATATATGTGTACACGATAATAACAACTTCAAGGGGCTCCCCCACCCACGCGGAGGCCCCCGGGGGCCCCTCACGAGGCCCGGCATCCCTGTTTGACCCAACTTTTTGTTGTGAGTCCCTCATAAGTCAGCTTTCACCTCTACATACAATACACGCGTGTACACGATAATAACAAATTCGAGGGGCTCCCCCACCCGCGCGGAGGCCCCCGGGGGCCCCTCACGAGGCCCAGCATCCCTGTTTGACCCAACTTTTCGTTGTGAGTCCCTCATGAGTCAGCTTTCACCTGTACATACAATACACGCGTGTACACGATAACAACAACTTCGAGGGGCTCCCCCACCCGCGCGGAGGCCCCCGGGGACCCCTCACGAGGCCCGGCATCCCTGTTTGACCCAACTTTTCGTTGTGAGTCCCTCATGAGTCAGCTTTCACCTGTACATAAAATACACGCGTGTACACGATAATAACAACTTTGAGGGGCTCCCCCACCCGCGCGGAGGCCCCTGGGAGCCCCTCACGAGGCCCAGCATCCCAGTTTTAACCCAACTTTTGGTTGGGGTTCCCTCACAAGTTAACTTTGACCTGTATATATAATACATATGTGTACACGATAATAATAACTTCAAGGGGCTCCCCCACCCACGCGTAGGCCCCCGGGGGCCCCTCACGAGGCCCAGCATCCCAGTTTTAACCCAACTTTTGGTTGGGGTTCCCTCACGAGTTAACTTTGACCTGTATATATAATACATAGGTTTACACGATAATAATGATTTCAAGGGGCTCCCCCACCCGCACGGTGGCCCGGCATCCCAGTTTGAACCCAACTTCTCATTGGGGGTCCCTCACAAGTTAACTTTGACCTGTATATATGATACATATGTGTACACGATAATAATAACTTCGAGGGGCTCCCCCACCCGCGCGTAGGCCCCCGGGGGCCCCTCACGAGGCCCAGCATCCCAGTTTTAACCCAACTTTTGGTTGGGGTTCCCTCACGAGTTAACTTTGACCTGTATATATAATACATATGTGTACACGATAATAATAACTTCAAGGGGCTCCCCCACCCGCGCGGAGGCCCCCGGGGGCCCCTCACGTGGCCCAGCATCCCAGTTTTAACCCAACTTTTGGTTGGGGTTCCCTCACAAGTTAACTTTGACCTGTATATATAATACATATGTGTACACGATAATAATAACTTCAAGGGGCTCCCCCACCCACGCGTAGGCCCCCGGGGGCCCCTCACGAGGCCCAGCATCCCAGTTTTAACCCAACTTTTGGTTGGGGTTCCCTCACGAGTTAACTTTGACCTGTATATATAATACATATGTTTACACGATAATAATGATTTCAAGGGGCTCCCCCACCCGCACGGTGGCCCGGCATCCCAGCTCAGTGTGGGTCATTACATTACATGTCATTTAGCTGACACTTTTATCCAAAGTGATGTACAATTGCCGTATATACATAGGCGTTTGACCTATGATATATATGATGATATATATGATATATATATATATGGACCCCAACGCCTCGGGAGCAACTATGGGTTAAGTGTCTGTGCTCAGGGTCTATCCACTGCGCCATCACCACCCAGGGGGTCCCTCCAATAATAACTCAGGGGCCCGCGATGGGGCCCCCGATTGGGCCCAACATGTCCGAATGCACCCAACTTGACGGTGTGGGTCCCTCCGATAATAACTTCAAGGGCCCCCAGGGGCCCCCTGATGGGGCCCAACATGTCCGAATGCACCCAACTTCACGGTGTGGGTCCCTCCAAAAATAACTTCAAGGGCCCCCAGGGGCCCCCAATGGGGCCCAACATGTCCGAATGCACCCAACTTCACCGTGTGGGTCCCTCCAATAACAACTTCAAGGGACCCCAACACCCGCACGGACGCCCCCAGGGGCTCCTCATGAGGCCCATCGTCCCAGTTTGAACCCAAGTTCTCATTTGGGGTCCCTCAGAAGTTAACTTTCACCTGTATATAATCTAATATGAAACTAAATCCAGAGTTAAATGCGTGTGTGTTGTTAAGGTGGTGCTGCCGGCGGCGGCATCCAGACTCCATCCAATGGAAAGAAGACTGGGCTGGTTGGACCAATATTCCTCTGCTTGTCCTGGGGGCTTCCTCGGGGGGAGCTTCGCAGATATTATTGAAGGCTCCAACACTGAGTATTTTGGCTCGTACGGTGAGAACGGGCCAGGTTACGGGCCCCTGGGGGCCTCCTTTGACGCCCCACTTGTCCCAATGGGGCCCAGACTTGCAGAAAGAAGATGGCTCGTTGGACCGATATTTCTTTGCCGTTCCGGGGGCTTCCTTGGTGGGGGAGCCTTGAAGCTATTACTGAAGGGACTCACACCGAGTATTTGGGCTCATACTTGCAGAAAGAAGATGGCTGGTTGGACCAATATTTCTTTGCTGTTCTGGGGGCTTCCTTGGTGGGGGAGCCTCGAAGCTATTATTGAAGGGACTCACACCGAGTAGTTGGGCTCATACGGTGAGTATTGTTGTCATTGTTGGCCCCTGGGGGCCTCCAATGGGTCCCAACTTGTCCCAATGGGGCCCAGCTTTGCCAGATGGACCCAACTTGGAGCTGTGGGTCCCTAACTTACCGTTCCCAACTGGGCACAAGTTGTGCCAATGGTACCCAAGGTGTCCCACTGGGGCCCAGCTTTGCCAAATGGGCCCAAGTTGGAAGTATGGGGCCCTAACTCACTAACCCCGACGGGTCCCAACTTGTCCCAATGGGACCCTACTTAGCCCAGCGGGGCTCAGCTCGTCCCGATGGATCACAACGGTGGCCAACTTGGCCCGTCGAGGCCTAACTTGGCCCAACGGGAACCCAACGAGACCCAGCTTTGCCCAATAGGACCCAATGGAACCCAATGGGACCCAATGTGGCTGAAGTTTCTTGGCCCAGTGGCTCTCAACTTGGTCCAATGGGTCCCTGCTTTGTCCAATGGGGCCCAATGGGACCCGAGTTAACCCACCGACGCCCAATTGTCTGGCCTCGATGGGGTCCAAGTCGCCTCAATGTGACCCAGCTTGTCACAATGGGGCCCAATGGGGCCCAGGCTGTCACAGTGGGACCCAGCTTGTTACAGTGGGGCCCAATGGGTCCCAACTTGTCCCAATGGGACCCAGCTTGTCACAGTGGGACCCAACATAAGCCATTGATTCCCTTTTATCTGGACTCAGTGGGTTCCAACTTGTCCCAATGGGGCCCAACTCGTCCCAATGGGGCCCAACTTGTCCCAATGGGGCCCAATGGGGCCCAACTTGTCCCAACGGGGCCCAGCATGTCCCAATGGGGCCCAATGGGTCCCAACTTGTCCCAATGGGACCCAGCTTGTCACAGTGGGGCCCAGTGGGACCCAACATAAGCCATTGATTCCCTTTTATCTGGACTCAGTGGGTTCCAACTTGTCCCAATGGGGCCCAACTTGTCCCAATGGGGCCCAATGGGGCCCAACTTGTCCCAACGGGGCCCAGCATGTCCCAATGGGGCCCAATGGGTCCCAGCTTGTCCCAATGGGACCCAGCTTGTCACAATGGGGCCCAGTGGGACCCAACATATGCCAGTGATTCCCTTTTATCTGGACTCAGTGGGTTCCAACTTGTCCCAATGGGGCCCAATGGGGCCCAACTTGTCCCAACGGGGCCCAGCGTGTCCCAATGGGGCCCAATGGGTCTCAGCTTGTCCCAATGGGACCCAGCTTGTCACAATGGGGCCCAGTGGGACCCAACATAAGCCAGTGATTCCCTTTTATCTTGACTCAGTGGGTTCCAACTTGTCCCAATGGGGCCCAATGGGGCCCAACTTGTCCCAATGGGGCCCAGCGTGTCCCAATGGGGCCCAATGGGTCCCAGCTTGTCCCAATGGGACCCAGCTTGTCACAATGGGGCCCAGTGGGACCCAACATAAGCCAGTGATTCCCTTTTATCTGGACTCAGTGGGTTCCAACTTGTCCCAATGGGGCCCAATGGGGCCCAACTTGTCCCAATGGGGCCCAGCGTGTCCCAATGGGGCCCAATGGGTCCCAGCTTGTCCCAATGGGACCCAGCTTGTCACAATGGGGCCCAGTGGGACCCAACATAAGCCAGTGATTCCCCTTTTATCTGGACTCAGTGGGTTCCAACTTGTCCCAATGGGGCCCAATGGAGCCCAACTTGTCCCAATGGGGCCCAGCGTGTCCCAATGGGGCCCAATCGGTCCCAGCTTGTCCCAATGGGACCCAACATAACCCAGTGATGCCTTTTATCTGGACTCAATGGGATCCAACTTGTCCCAATGGGGCCCAACTTGCCCCAATGTGACCCAGCTTGTTACAATGTGGCCCAATGGGGCCCAGCTTGTTAGAATGGGACCCAATGGGACCCAACTTGGCCCAATGGGATCAGAAGTTGCCCAACTCACCACATTTATGCCCAGTTAACTGTACTCAATGGGCTTCAATTTGTTCCAATGTTGACCCATGGGACCCAACTTATCTCAATGGAGCCCAATGGGGCCCAACTTGGCAGAAATAAGTTGGGTTTAAGACCCAACATGGTTTTTCTGCATAAGTTCAAGGCTCATCTCTCGGTATCGGGAATTGAACCCCACCATCGAATTGGGCGTGGCCTGACACGTTTTTTTTTGTGGTCATGACCCAGGATCTCTGTATTGACCCAACATCTCCATGTTCCCCTGGTGCGATAAGGATTTGCACAGAGATGTTGGCTCTACATGGCGAAGTTGGATCAAAAACGAACGCTCCCATGTCAGGGACTCACACGGAGATGTTGTCCGAAGAAGTCGGCAGACGACAAAACACAGCGCCCCCCTTTTTTCCTTTGGTACTGCAAAAAAATCAACTTTTTCCAGGAAGGTCATATCTGGAAATTTTTTTTTGTAAAATATTTTAAAAAATTCCACGAGCTCGGAGATGTGCTTAAAATAATTTTAGGACATCGGGAAAGGTGTTAAAAAATAAAAAAACAAAAAGACCCAATATCAGCCCAACATCCCCTAATATTTAAACGGCCATCCCCTGATTAGGGTTAGGGTTAGGGTTAGGGGGGTTAGGGTTAGGGGTTAGGGGTTAGGGGAAAATAAAGAAAGTCTCGTCGCCAGAGGCGACGAGGCTTTAAGTGCACAAACCACTGACCGGGAACAAGACCCCGGGGGGCCCCCCCGCCCCCCCAGGGCAGGGGACAACCCCGCACACAAGTGCCTATAAGCGCGTTATCACGTGTCTCAATTGGAGACTAGGCAGAGAGGCAGGAGTAAAGACAAGACAAAGGTTAGGTTATGGTTAGGGTAAGGGTCAAAGGTCAAGGTTAGGTGTTAGGCAAATGGGGTTAGGGGAAAAGGGAGGTGGGAGGGTTGGGGTTAGGAAAGGTTATGGTTAGGCACACTAAGGGAAAGGTTAAGGTAAGGGTTAGGGTACGGGATGGGGCTCCTACCTCTCATTAAGTCCCCCCGGCATCAACGTGCCGAGTCTCTTAATCCACATCCTCTCAACCTTACGTCTGACTTTAATTGTCCAATTAGGATTTGATTCGAGGATTGTGGCTCTAACACTAGACCAGTCGTGTTCAATGAAGTGCTTCACGAGTGGGTTGTTAAGGTTCTTTTTGTTGGTAATGTTGTACCTATGTTGTGTGAACCGAGTTAAAAGTGTGTTGCCTGATTCGCCCACGTATTGTATACAACATTTTGAGCATCTAATCAGGTATATGCAGTTTTTGGTCTGTACGTTGACTACACCCTGCGTCCTGAAGACCTCATGGGTAGTTTGGTTCTGAACCGTCCCGTACGTCCTGAAAAAACTGTCCAGTCGTCTAGTCTTAGGAGGATTGAGAGGTCTGAGTTTAGATCTGACTAAAAAGTCCTGCAGGTTAGAACTGCGTCTATAGGCCGCAATTAATCTGAAACCCCTCAAAAAATTCTCACCTCCCGAACGAGTGAAGTTATTTTTCAGTTTCTGCACAAATCTGACATTGGACTCAGAATAGGTGACTACAATGGCAAGAACAGTTTCCACACAGACGGGTTTAACCTCTTCGAAGGTTCTGAGAGCTTTACGTAGGGTTGTGGACGTGTAACCCCTGTTAAGGAGAGAGGAGAACAGAATTTTGACTGCTGCTTTAAAATCCTCCTGCCTAGTACAGATCCTTTTAAATCTGAGGAGTTGAGACTTGACTAAACCTGCAAAGGTATGTTTGGGATGATGGCTCGTCCTGTAAAGCAGGGAATGGCTGTCCGTTTCCTTAAAAAAGACTTTGACGTCCAGTCTGTTCGTATCATTAAAATTTGGTCCTTTAAAGGTTGTGGTGTCCAAAAAGTCAATGCTGTCAGGACTAAGGGTGGCCGTAAGGGTGATTGAGTCACTGTATTCATTCAACTTGTCCAGAAACTGAAAAAATTCTGTCTCAGTGTGGTCCCACACGCCCCAGATATCGTCGAGATATCTAAAATAGTGTAGGGGTCGTAGTGGGCAGGAGGCTAAGGCTCCCTGCTCCCACTGAGCCATGAAGAGGTCAGCATAGGACGGTGCAAAGGTCTTCCCCATAGCTGTACCTGAAACCTGCAGATAAAACTGGCCGTCAAATTCAAAGTCGTTTTTGGTCAAATTGAGTTCAAGTAATTGGAGTAGTTCCTTGTCTGGTCTTTTGCTGTCAGGGTACTTTAAAAAGGCTGCTCTAACTGCAGCAAGGCCGTCAGGAGTAGAAATGTTGGTATAAAGAGAGGAAACATCCATAGAGAAGAGGAAAGCCGAGGAGGAAATCTCCAAGGCTTTGATCTTTGTGACAAAATCCTGAGTGTCCTTTATATAACTGTCATGTAGCACTGAAAGTGGGTTGAGATAGTGGTCGATGTATTTGGCTGTGTGATAAGTTTCACTGTTACAGTCAGATACGATAGGACGTCCTGGAGGGATTTTGTGAGGAACCGTCCATTTGTCACCAGACTTATGTATTTTTGGCAGTAAATAGAACCTGCGGGGCCTAGGCTCTGTTTCACCGAGCAAAAAAGTTTTCTGCTTGTGGTTAATAAATTTTTTCTCATGAAGAGAGTTAATGATTTTGGTCACTACAGGAATTGTATCCTTGTAGATCGGACGGTCCAGTTTTGTGTAATAATGCGGGTCATTAAGTTGTCTGAAACCCTCAAAAAGGTAGTCTGATCTGTCCATAATGACTACCGCACTGCCCTTATCTGCTGGCTTCAACACAATGTCCCTATTATCGCTTAACTGTTCCAAGGCCTTCCTTTCAAAGGGGGAAAGGTTTGGTTTGACCCAACCTACCTTGTGTTGCTTGTGGAACGTGTCCAGGTCGAGCTGAATCAGCTGTGAGACTTCTGGAGGGAGCAAGGGGAGAGCAGGTGACCAGGTTGACTTAGGCATAAAAGGCAACTGAGGCGTCTCAGGTTTGTTTTGGTAATAGACAGCCAATTTTAGATGCCTGTGATAATCCTGTAGGTCAATTCTGAGTGCATCCCTGACCTGTTTGTTGGTCTGTTTCTGGATGGATGGGATAAAGGTTAAGCCCTTATTCAGGAGGCCTGTTTGGGCCGCAGTTAAGATGAACGACTTGGATAAGTTGATAACCGTCTTAAACCCCGAAGCCTTAGATGCTTTTACGGGGTTAAGGTGTTTAAATGCAACAGCCAATGGTCGAACATGTGTTTTGCAGTGGATGCAGTCCAGTGTACATGGTCTCTTTCAGTGGAGAAAACCGATCTGGACAGTTGAGGAATGAAGTCCTCATAGCACACTAAGAACTCATTGATTCCCCTCAGGTTCTCCTGTTCCTGGTGTGATAAGGAACGCGAGAAATTGAGGATTGGAATCAATATGCGGGCTTGTGGGAAGGCAAGTTTTGCCATACGCACAGTTCTTTGGATTTGTGGGACAGTGATTTTTTCAGCATTGCGGCTTTTATCGTTTATACCAAAGGAAAGGATTAATCTTTGCACTGTGGAAGAGACGGGTGCGTTGGCCAGTATGGCTTCAGCGTGCTTAAACGCGGCACCCGGATAACTCTCTATCTGTACATGACTCATTTTGTGAGTGGGGAACCGGCTGAGATTCGAATCGCCCACCCAGAGCCATCGCTTGTGTGCTGTTAAGGACCAGTCGTTCATCTTATCTGAAACATTAGGATGTCTGTGTGGAGAAAAATCCGTTTGTGTTACAGGTGAAGCAAATGAGAGCCTACTCTGAATCATGGGCTGGTTGAGAGGCCCTAGATTACCCAGGAGGGACTTACCCTCCGTGTTGACAGCTTCCCGGGATGTGCGTGGGGTCTCCCCCATCTGAGCCCCCCCATCTGAGGGAAGAAGTCTGAGAGGAGTGGGACTTGGCAGATTACCTTTAGGGGCCGTAGGCCGTTCAGATGAAACAGTAGGGGTTCTCAGTTCCTGGAGTCTGGCCCTAAAATGCTCTCTCAAGTTGGCGAGTGCAGGAAACCCAGCCGCAACGATGGGGTCTGAGGCGAGTTGAGGAGCCGGCCGTGGTGCTGGTGGTGGCGTGGGAGAAATCTCGGTCAGCAGGTCCAGGACGCCCTGGGGGAGAGGGGAGGCAGGGGCAGAGGAGGGAAGGAAAATGGGGGAAACAGAAAGGGGGGAAGAAGAGGAAGGGGGAAGTGGATTGAGGGGGCGAGGGGGGGGGGGGTCAAGGAGAGGAGGGGAAGAGTTAGGTAAGGGGGGCCGCCCCCCCATCTCGTCCCGGACGTCCGGCTCCACCGTCTCCATCGGTTGTGCCTGGTCAGTGGGGTCCTGATGCACATCGGCAGTCACCAGCAGTGTCTCCGTCGTTGGAGCTGGTCCGGGGTCCTGTTGGCGTATCCTAGGTTGACGTTGAGGAAGTGAAACCGACGTGGTGGGCGGTACTTCCTGTCTGGCAGTCATGGCGTCATACCAGTTCTGTTGTGGGACCGTGCGTGGTTGTTGCATGTTATCTACAGCCTCCATTTCAACCTCGATTACCCTGTCTTGGTCCGCGGATGAGACACAGCCCCGTGGGAGAGTGGTAGGTCGAGTGTTCGTCTGTATTTTATCTTGTAAGGCTTGCAGTATTTTAGCATACACGGCGTCTACAGTGTGGGGCAAAAGCCTCTGTTTGAAATGGCTGCGCGCCCATGACGTGGCGATATCAAAGTTCTCTTGCCAAGAGGACATATCAAAGCGCATCAAAAATTGTAGATTGCCTGCAAGTGTTGTTTTGTAGTGGCTCTGCAGGATCTCAATAGTGTTACGTTCCCAGATTGTGGCGTTATCAGAGATTAGTTTCATCGTGGGGCCGATGGGGTCAGCTGGTTTGATTGTTTCAGACAACATTTTGGTCATTTTGGCGATGGCTTTTGGAGCATCTCGTGCTGAAACATTGCATAGATGGTGCTCTGCCTTGATGAGCCTGTGGATGGTTCGTGTTTTGACCGTGAAATCCGGGTCTGGTGAACGCTGTATAGGCTGGCGGGGCTGTTGTTGCCGATTATTGATATTGTTGTTCTGATTTAGGCCCTTTTGATTTTTTTGCTGATATTGTTGGGGGTTTCTTTTATTTTTATTGTGTCCCCTCTTGTTGTTTTTTTGGGTAAACTGTTGTTTATGCTGCTGTTGGCGTCCCTGCTTGGACCTAGAGCGTGAACGAGAGTTACTCTGGCCTTGGGCCTTGCGGCCATTGTTGCTAGTCTGACGGTAGTTGGTGTTGTTCCGCGCACTGGCGCTACTGCTGTGGGCTCCGTTTGGCGGTGCGCCCGGGGCCGGGCGGCGCCGAAAAAACACCGCGGTCGTCATTAGCTTGATGCCAGGGGCCAGAGCTAGCAGGTTTAGCCGCATCGGCATAACTAGGTCGGTGATAGCTAGTGCTAGATGGATAGGTGTAGCAGCTAGCTTGGTTGTTATAGGCAAAGCTACGATTAACATCGTCAGTAAGCCTGTTAGTGAAATGTCCATAGCTGTTGGCTGGTTCATTAGCATAGTGACTAGTACAGTCAAAAACACCGCGGGGAGGCTCATTGCTAATACGAAGGTTAGCTGGTTCAAAACGGTCATGGGAGGGCCAGTAGCGGGCGGGAGGGCCGCCGTAATCACGGCTAATCATTCTGCCTCTGCGGTACCGTACCGTACACCACTCAGGTCCCTCGTCCCAGTCATCCTCGGGGTAGAAGCCACGGCCGTCCATGGCGGTGTTTCGTTGTGATTCCCACTCAATGTAGCAAGGAAAAGTGACGATAGTAGCAATACAAACTTTATCTGGAGTTGACTGAAAAGTCTTCAGGCGTGATGGTCAGTTGTCAGAACTTTTATTACAAAAATAATAAAAAGTTACAGCGACGCGTTTCGACAGAATACGTCTTCATCAGGCTGTCAAGACAACAAGAGTAGCTGTATTATTCCACAGAGGAGTCTGAAGTGAGATAAAAAGCGCGAGTGGCTTTCCGCACCTGAGGAGCTTCCTGTTTACGCCCAGTATCCGCATGGAAACCAATGAGATTCAATGATTGTGGATGTTGCGTTCAAAGGCGCTGGTTTTTGGAAAAGTTGGATTTATTTTCCTTATGAATTGTAATGGAAAGGGCAAATTGGGAAGCTCCCGTGAACGTGTCGGTCTATACATGTGTAATCACACCTTACACACATATATACAATTGCACAAAAAAAACATTTTAAATGCATCTGAAATACATGGGATAAATTATCAGTGCGATTAATATGAAAAACATTTTTTAATCTTCATGAGTTTGATCTAAACTTGGACGATAAACCCAGGAGGGGAAAGATGCGAGGCCCACTCAAATCATGATTCATAGTATTTTTAAATAAAAGTATATGAATTGAATAAAATCATTATTTATTTATTGAACTTTGTACCTTCCGATCTAAAGATCTTTTAACCAAAAAGGTGTTGAGACAGCATCAAACATGCATTCTGCACTTTATCTTGTTATTTATTGTTTTTAAACAAAAGAATGGATTGAATCAAACCATGTGTTATGAACTGAAATGATGCTGAAACCACAGCCCATGTGCATATTGCCCTTTGTAACTAAAGTTATTTATATTTCAAGGTTTTTAACTGAAAAAATGGATTAGACCATTATTAATTGCACTATGCACTTTACAACCCACAGATTTTGTTTAGAAAAAACCTCATATGTTGTTGAAACAACCTAAATTATGCACTATGCACTTTATCTTTGTAAAGAAATCATGTAAATTATTGTAACATTAGCACTCAGCACTTTACCTGTTACGGAAATGATTATAGTTGGGCCTACACATCTGAAAAGAGTACCATGTATATACCTCAATCACATCAAGACTCACCTCATGTGGAAAACAGCAAGACCATCACAAACATAATTAAGAACAATGTGGAACAATGTGAATTGTCTGTGTCAACTTGTGACCTCAGCCAGTGTAGCAGCTAGAGTGCCTCCGAAGGAGAAGGGAGGGAAGCTTGACATAGGCTTGGTAGTGTCCCTGATACAGCAATCAGTGCTGTTCAGCTCTAGTTTCTGTTATAGATTTGTGCATGTGTGTCATGCACAAACCAAAAGATGGCGTCAGAATATCCTTTCAATCTAGAAAGAAACAAAAGGCGCCCCCAAGGAAAATTGGGGGGATAAGTGCACATGTGTGTGTGCATATACAGTCCAAAGCTACCATAAGTCCAAAGGTAGCTGTCCAGTGTGTGAGGGGGAGACCCCACAATGTCCAGGAATCCCGCTGTTGAAGAGCTGTCTGTACAGAGTCCTCTCACAAATGTGTGTTGGTGTACGTGGGGTGATATGAGGGCCGCTTGGGCCAAATGTAAAAGTGCGTGTAAGTGCGCGTATGCACATAAATATTATCACACTGAATTTCCATCCCATCCATCCAGAAACAAGAGTCAAAAGGACATTGTGTTGAACGTCAGCAGAGAGAGTATATAAGGCCTTGCTGTGTAACGTATGGATCTAAAGAGTCCTATAATGTCCAGTCACGTCAGTCTATACATAGTCTAATTAGGTGCTCAA